>NW_027672279.1:0-59000 GCF_964165515.1 Mesoplodon bidens
GTGAGGCAGAATAGCAGGAAACAGATTTCAAGAGGTACGTTGGAATCGCCTTTAAAGCAGAGGAAGAGGTGCACAACTTCGACAATGACGCACTTGGCCAAAAAGGGCGTATGCGTTTTCTCCTGAATATATTCAGGAGAAAACACATACACCCTTTCTGGCCAAGCAAGCAATCGGGCAATGCAAATCTGCACTACAAAGAAGTGTCACTTCCCACCGGTCAAAAGGGACATCCACAAAATGTGTGAAAACCAGAAAGGCAAGACAGGCCCTGGAGAACAGGGAGCCTTGTTATCCTGATGGGTGGGATGTAAATTGCCAACTGCCTCACTGGAGGAGTGCATTGTGTTCCCTAAAACAAGTAAACAACAGAGCTACAGAGCCAAGGGCACTTCCAGTCTAGGGAATATACCTTGGGAAAACTGAAAATCAATAAGACAGAGCCATCCCCAAATTTAGGGCTGCACTGCTTACAAGAACCTCAACTTGGGTATACCTTAAATATCCCAGGAAATATAAAAATGGTTCAAAATATTGTGGTACTTATGTACGATGTCCTATCCTTCAGCCATGAAATCAATGTCATAAGACCAGGAGCAGCAATGTGAGTGGATTCAGGTACAATGATTCTAAGTGAAATAAGTCACACAGAAAAAGAAACTTATCATAAGATATCACTTAGGAAGATCCTGTACACATGGCTACACATGAACTGAGTTAGGAAAGAGAACACAGTCTCACATTTAGAAAACACTCTTATGCCTGCTTAAGGGGGAAGGAGACGTGGGGTGATGCATAAAACCAGAGTTTGATATAAGCACAGGTACCGTTTCTAAAACCAACTGTGGAATAGACAAGACCTACACCTTCCTCAGTGAAAGGGAATCAAAACCCCATATTTCCCGCAGAGGAATAGATCTGACTAGTAAGAATCTTAAAACCTATGTATTGATATGTCTCTGTAAGGGAATCAAGTGTGTCTAGACTGGCATAAACATGGCAGCGAGAATCAGCTCAAACCCACTATAAAAATCAATTTCAAAAACAAAACCTAATAAACGGGAAATTCTTTACAAATCCTTCAGGGTCTCTGATGAAACCTGGAATGACCCTATCTACAATGACAGCTGGATGTGGCATAAGGCTGGACACTTGGGACTGAGAGGATTGGTGAGATAGGGTGAGCAAATGCAGACACTTAAAAGCAAAAATGGATGGCCCACATTCCATGGGTCCCAACTCTCCAGGTTGAAGGGAATATTACTACAGCTATAACATGTACGGGAAACCTAGAGAATGGACACACTGTGAATACAAAATGTTTCTAAAACTCAACGAATAGTCCCTCTCCTGGTGCTCCGGTTTGACTTTCCAACTGCTTTACTATCAATCTCCCAACTTGGAGAGACAGCCCCTTTAACCTCCTTGTTTGCACAGGTTGCCAATTTGGCAGAGGATGAAAGGGAAGAGGGAGAACCAGTGAGAGAGTAGCTGTTTGGCATTTGGAGGGGCACATGTCACTCTAATTTCCCGGCAGGAAGAAGAATTACCCACAGTCACAGCCACCCACCGGGAACCATTATAGGTCCTGAACCAAAATTTTGGACTTGCGTTCAGCTCACAAAAAACGAGTTGAAAAATGGAGCTCAGGGGCACAGCAATTCACAAACTAGCAGAGTAATAAAGGACAACTATCGTCCAAAAATCTGTTGAGGGAAGGCAACGAGGGGGACTTGAATGCGAGGCAGAATAGCAGGAAACAGATTTCAAAAGTTACATTGGAATCGCCTTTAAAGCACAAGAAGAAGGGCACAACTTCGACAATGACGCCCCTGGCCAAAATGGCGTATGCATTTTCTACTGAATATATTCAGGAGAAAACGCATAAGCCCTTTTTGGCCAAGCAAGCAAGCGGGCAATGCAAATCTTTACTAGAAAGACGTATCACTTCCCACCGGTCAAAAGGGACATCCACAAAATGTGTAAAAACCAGAAAGGCAAGACAGGCCATGGAGAACAGGGAGCCTTGTTATGCTGATGGGCGGGATGTAAATTGCCAACAGCCTCATAGGAGGAGTGCATTGTGTTCCCTAAAACAAGTAAACAACAGAGCTACAGAGCCAAGGGCACTTCCAGTCTAGGGAATATACCTTGGGAAAACTGGAAATCAATAAGACAGAGCCACCCCCAAATTTAGGGCTTCACTGCTTACAAGAACCTCAACTTGGGTACACCTTAAATATCCCAGGAAATATAAAAATGGTTCAAAAAATTGTGGTACTTATGTACGATGGAATATCCCTCGGCCATGAAATCAATGTCATAAGACCAGGAGCAGCAAAGTGAGTGGATTCATGTACGATGATTCTAAGTGAAATAAGTCACACAGAAAAAAGAAACTTATCATAAGATATCACTTATGAAGATCCTGTAAACATGGCTACACATGAACTGAGTTAAGAAAGAGAACAGAGTCTCACATTTAGAAAACACTGTTATGCCTGCTAAACGGGGAAGGAGAGTTGGGGTGATGCGTAAAACCAGAGTTTGATATAAGCACGGATACCGTTTCTAAAACCAACTTTGGAATAGACAAGACCTACACCTTCCTCAGTGAAAGGGACTCAAAACCCGATATTACCCGCAGAGGAATAGATCTGACTAGTAAAAATCTTAAAACCCATGTATTGATATATCTCCGTAAGGGAATCAAGTGTGTCTACACTGGCATAAACATGGCAGCGAGAATCAGCTCAAACCCACTATAAAAAGGAATTTGAAAAACAAAACCAAAAAACAGGGAAATTCTTTACAATTCCTTCAGGGTCTCTGATGAAACCTGGAATGACCCTATCTACAATGACAGCTGGATGTGGCATAAGGCTGGACACTTGTGACTGAGAGGATTGGTGAGATTGGGTGAGCAAACGCAGACCATTTAAAGCAATAATGCTTGGCCCCCATTCCATGGGTCCCAACTCTCCAGGATGAAGGGAATATTACTACAGCTATAACATGTACGGGAAACCTAGAGAATGGACACACTGTGAATACAAAAGGTTTCTAAATCTCAACGAATAGTCCCTCTCCTGGTGCTCCGGTTTGACTTTCCAACTGCTTTACTATCAATCTCCCAACTTGGAGAGACAGTCGCTTTAAGCTCCTGGTTCGCACATGTTGCCAATTTGGCAGAGGATGGAAGGGAAGAAGGTGAACCAATGAGAGCTAGCTGTTAGGCATTTGGACGGGCACATGTCACTCTAATTTCCCGGCAGAAAGAAGAATTAACCAAAGTCTCAGCCACCCACCAGGAACCAGTATAGGTCCTGAACCAAAATATTGGACTTGCGTTCAGCATACAAAAAACGAGTTGAAAAATGGAGCTCAGGGGCACAGCAATTCACAAACTGGCAGAGTAATAAAGGACAACTATCGTCCAAAAATCTGTTGAGGGAAGGCAACGAGGCGGACTTGAAAGCGAGGCAGAATAGCAGGAAATAAATTTCTAGAGGTACAATGGAATCGCCTTTAAAGCACAGGAAGAGGGGCACAACTTCGACATTGATGCACCTGGCCAAAAAGGGCGTATGTGTTTTCTCCTGAATATATTCAGGAGAAAACGCATACGCCCTTTTTGGCCAAGCAAGCAAGCGCGCAATGCAAATCTGCAGTACAAAGAAGTATCACTTCCCACCGGTCAAACGGGACATCCACAAAATGTGTAAAAACCAGAAAGGCAAGACAGGCCCTGGAGAACAGAGAGCCTTGTTATGTTGATGGGCGGGATGTAAATTGCCAACTGCCTCACTGGAGGAGTGCATTGTGTTTCCTAAAACAAGTAAACAACAGAGATACAGATCCAAGGGCATTTCCAGTTTAGGGAGTATACCTTGGGAAAACTGAAAATAAATAAGACAGAGCCACCCCCAAATTTAGGGCTGCACTGCTTACAAGAACCTCAACTTGGGTACACCATAAGTATCCCAGGAAATATAAAAATGGTTCAAAAAATTGTGGTACATATGTACGATGGAATATCCCTCAGCCATGAAATCAATGTCATAAGACCAGGAGCAGCAAAGTGAGTGGATTAAGGTACGATGATTCTAAGTGAAATAAGTCACACAGAAAAAGAAACTTATCATAAGATATCACTTATGAAGATCCTGTAAACATGGCTACACATGAACTGAGTTAGGAAAGAGAACAGAGTCTCACATTTAGAAAACACTCTTATGCCTGCTTAAGGGGAAAGGAGAGGAGGGGTGATGCATAAAACCAGAGTTTGATATAAGCACAGGTACCATTTCTAAAACCAACTTTGGAATAGACAAGACCTACACCTTCCTCAGTGAAAGGGAATCAAAATCACATATTTCCCGCAGAGGAATAGATCTGACTAGTAAGAATCTTAAAACCTATGTATTGATATGTCTCCATAAGGGAATCAAGTGTGTCTAGACTGGCATAAACATGGCAGCGTGAATCAGCTCAAACCAACTATAAAAAGGAATTTCAAAAACAAAACCAAAAAACCGGGAAATTCTTTACAATTCCTTCAGGGTCTCTGATGAAACCTGGAATGACCCTATCTACAATGACAGCTGGATGTGGCATAAGGATGGACACTTGGGTCTGAGAGGATTGGTGAGATTGGGTGAGCAAATGCAGACACTTTAAAGCAAAAATGGATGGCCCCCATTCCATGGGTACCTACTCCCCAGGTTGAAGGGAATATTACTACAGCTATAATATGTACGGGAAACCTAGCGAATGGACACACTGTGAATACAAAAGGTTTCTAAAACTAAACGAATATCCCTCTCCTGGTGCACCGGTTTGACTTTCCAACTGCTTTAATATCAATCTCCCTACTTGGAGAGACAGCCCCTTTAACCTCCTGGTTTTCACAGTTTGCCAATTTGGCAGAGGATGAAAGGGAAGAGGGAGTACCAGTGAGAGAGTAGCTGTTTGGCATTTGGAGGGGCACATGTCACTCTAATTTCCCGGCAGGAAGAAAAATTAACCAAAGTCTCAGCCACTCACCGGGAACCAGTTATGGTCCTGAACCAAAATTTTGGACTTGCGTACAGCTCACAAAAAAACGAGTTGAAAAATGGAGCTCAGGGGCACAGCAATTCACAATCTGGCAGAGTAATAAAGGACAACTATCGTCCAACAATCTGTTGAGGGAAGGCAACGAGGGGGACTTGAAAGAGAGGCAGAATGGCAGGAAATAAATTTCAAGAGGTACGATGGAATCACCCTTAAAGCACAGGAAGAGGGGCACAACTACGACAATGACGCACATGGCCAAATAGGGCGTATGCGTTTTCTACTGATTATATTCAGGAGAAATTGCATACGCCCTTTTTGGCCAAGCAAGCAAGCGGGCAATGCAAATCTGCAGTACAAACATTTATCACTTCCCACCGGTCAAACGGGACATCCACATAATGTGTAAAAACCAGAAAGGCAAGACAGGCCCTGGAGAGCAGGGAGTCTTGTTAGGCTGATGGGAAGGATGAAAACTGCCAACTGCCTCACTGGAGGAGTGCATTGTGTTTCCTAAAACAAGTAAACAACAGAGCTACAGAGCCAAGGGCACTTCCAGTCTAGGGAATATATCTTGGGAAAACTGAAAATCAGTAAGACAGAGCCACCCCAAAATTTAGGACTGCACTGCTTACAAGAACCTCAACTTGGGTACACCTTAAATATCCCAGGAAATATAAAAATGGTTCAAAAAACTGTGGTATTTATGTACGATGGAATAACCCTCAGCCATGAAATCAATGTCATAAGACCAGGAGCAGCAAAGTGAGTGGATTCAGTAACGATGATTCTAAGTGAAATAAGTCACAGAGAAAAAGAAACTTATCATAAGATATCACTTATGAAGATCCTGTAAACATGGCTACACATGAACTGAGTTAGGAAAGAGAACAGAGTCTCACATTTAGAAAACATTCTTATGCCTGCTTAAGGGGAAAGGAGAGGTGCGGAGATGCATAAAACCAGAGTTTGATATAAGCACAGGTACCATTTCTAAAACCAACTGTGGAATAGACAAGACCTACACCTTCCTCAGTGAAAGGGACTCAAAACCCCATATTTCCCGCAGAGGAATAGATCTGACTAGTAAGAATCTTAAAAGCTATGTATTGATATGTCTCTGTAAGGGAATCAAGTGTGTCTAGACTGGCATAAACATGGCAGCGAGAATCAGCTCAAACACACTATAAAAAGGAATTTCAAAAACAAAACCAAAAAACAGGGAAATTCTTTTCATTTCCTTCAGGGTCTCTGATGAAACCTGGAATGACCCTATCTACAATGACAGCTGGATGTGGCATAAGGCTGGACAGTTGGGACTGAGAGGATTGGTGAGATTGGTTGAGCAAATGCAGACGCTTTAAAGCAAAAATGCATGGCCACCATTAGATGAGTTCCAACTCTCCATGTTGAAGGGGATATTACTACAGCTATAACATGTACGGGAAACCTAGAGAATGGACACACTGTGAATACAAAAGGTTTCTAAAACTCAAAGAGTAGTCCCTCTCCTGGTGCTCCGCTTTGGCTTTCCAAATGCTTTACTATCAATCTCCCAACGTGGAGAGACAACACCTTTAACCTCCTGGTTCGCACAGGTTGCCAATTTGGCAGAGGATTGAAGCGAAGAGGGAGAACCAATGAGGGAGTAGCTGTTAGGCATTTGGACGGGCACATGTCACTCTAATTTCCCGGCAGGAAGAAGAATTAACCAGAGTCTCAGCCACCCACCGAGAACCAGTATAGGTCCTGAACCAAAATTTTGGACTTGCGTACAGCTCACAAAAAACGAGTTGAAAAATGGAGCTCATGGGCACAGCAATTCACAAACTGGCAGAGTAATAAAGGAAAACTATCATCCAAAAATCTGCTGAGGGAAGGCAACGAGGCGGACTTGAAAGCGAGGCAGAATATCAGGAAACAGATTTCAAGAGGTACGTTGGAATCGCCTTTAAAGCACAGGAAGAGGGGCACAATTTCGACAATGACGCACTTGGCCAAAAAGGGCGTATGTGTTTTCTCCTGAATATATTCAGGAGAAAATTCATACGCCCTTTTTGGCCAAGCGAGCAAGTGGGCAATGCAAATCTGCACTACAAAGAAGTATCACTTCCCACCGGTCAAAAGGGACATCCACAAAATGTGTAAAAACCAGAAAGGCAAGACAGGCCCTGGAGAACTGGGAGCCTTGTTATGCTGGTGGGCGGGATGTAAATTGCCAACTTCCTCACTGGAGGAGTGCATTGCGTTCCCTAAAACAAGTAAACAACAGAGCTACAGAGCCAAGGGCACTTCCAGTCTAGGGAATATACCTTGGGAAAACTGAAAATCAATAAGACAGAGCCAACCACAAATTTAGGGCTGCACTGCTTACAAGAACCTCAACTTGGGTACACCTTAAATATCCCAGGATATATAAAAATGGTTCAAAAAACTGTGGTATTTATGTACGATGCAATATCCCTCAGCCATGAAACCAATGTCATAAGACCAGGAGCAGCAAAGTGAGTGGATTCAGGTACGATGATTCTAAGTGAAATAAGTCACACAGAAAAAGAAACTTATCATAAGATATCACTTATGAAGATACTGTAAACATAGCTACACATGAACTGAGTTAGGAAAGAGAACAGTCTCACATTTAGAAAACACTCTTATGCCTGCTTAAGGGGAAAGGAGAGGTGGGGTGATGCAAAAAACCAGAGTTTGATATAAGCAGGGGTACCGTTTCTAAAACCAACTTTGGAATAGACAAGACCTACACCTTCCTCAGTGAAAGGGACTCAAAACCCCATATTTCCCGCAGAGGAATAGAGCTGACTAGTAAGAATCTTAAAACCTATGTATTGATATGTCTCCGTAAGGGAATCAAGTGTGTCTAGACTGGCATAAACATGGCAGCGAGAATCAGCTCAAACCCACTATAAAAAGGAATTTCAAAAACAAAACCAAAAAACAGGGAAATTCTTTACAATTCCTTCATGGTCTCTGATGAAACCTGGAATGACCCTATCTACAATGACAGCTGGATGTGGCATAAGGCTGGACACTTGGGACTGAGAGGATTGGTGAGATTGGGTGAGCAAATGCAGACCCTTTAAAGCAAAAATGGATGGCCCCCATTCCATGGGTCCCAACTCTCCAGGTTGAAGGGAATATTACTACAGCTATAACATGTACGGGAAACCTGGAGAATGGACACACTGTGAATACAAAAGGTTTCTAAAACTCAACGAATAGTCCCTCTCTTGGTGCTCCGGTTTGACTTTCCAACTGCTTTACTATCAATCTCCCAACTTGGAGAGAAAACCCCTTTATCCTCCTGGTTCGCACAGGATGCCAATTTGTCAGAGGATGGAAGGGAAGAGGGAGAATCAATGAGGGAATAGCTGTTAGGCATTTGGAAAGGCACATGTCACTCTAATTTCCCGGCAGGAAGAAGAATTAACCAGAGTCTCAGACATCCACAGGGAACGAGTATAGGTCCTGAACCAAAATTTTCGGCTTGCGTACAGCTCAGAAAAAACGAGTTGAAAAATGGAGCTCAGGGGCACAGCAATTCACAAACTGGCAGAGTAATAAAGGACAACTATTGTCCAAAAATCTGTTGAGGGAAGGCAATGAGGCAGACTTGAAAGCGATGCAGAAGAGCAGGAAACAGATTTCAAGAGGTACGTTGGAATCGCCTTTAAAGCACAGGAAGAGCGGCACAACTTCGACAATGACGCACGTGGCCAAAAAGGGCGTATGTGTTTTCTCCTGAATATATTCAGGAGAAAACGCATACGCCACTTTTGGCCAAGCAAGCAAGTGGGCAATGCAACTCTGCACTACAAAGAAGTATCACTTCCCACCGGTGAAAAGGGTCATCCACAAATGTGTGAAAACCAGAAAGGCACACAGGCCCTGGAGAAGAGGGTGCATTGTTATGCTGATTGCCGGGATGTAAATTGCCAACTGCCTCAATGGAGGAGTGCATTGCGTTCCCTAAAACAAGTAAATAACAGAGCTACAGAGCCAAGGGCACTTCCAGTCTAGGGAATATACCTTGGGAAAACTGAAAATCAATAAGACAGAGCCACCCCCAAATTTAGGGCTGCTCTGCTTAAAAGAACCTCAACATGGGTTCACCTTAAATATCCCAGGAAATATAAAAATGGTTCAAAAAACTGTGGTATTTATGTACGATGGAATAACCCTCAGCCATGAAATCAATCTCATAAGACCAGGAGCAGCAAAGTGAGTGGATTCAGTAACGATGATTCTAAGTGAAATAAGTCACAGAGAAAAAGAAACTTATCATAAGATATCACTTATGAAGATCCTGTAAACATGGCTACACATGAACTGAGTTAGGAAAGAGAACAGAGTCTCACATTTAGAAAACATTCTTATGCCTGCTTAAGGGGAAAGGAGAGGTGGGGAGATGCATAAAACCAGAGTTTGATATAAGCACAGGTACCATTTCTAAAACCAACTGTGGAATAGACAAGACCTACACCTTCCTCAGTGCAAGGGACTCAAAACACCATATTTCCCGCAGAGGAATAGATCTGACTAGTAAGAATCTTAAAAGCT
Source organism: Mesoplodon bidens (assembly GCF_964165515.1). Classification (NCBI taxonomy): domain Eukaryota; kingdom Metazoa; phylum Chordata; class Mammalia; order Artiodactyla; family Ziphiidae; genus Mesoplodon; species Mesoplodon bidens. The sequence continues at coordinate 9,634 of NW_027672279.1, forward strand.
ATGTATTGATATGTCTCTGTAAGGGAATCAAGTGTGTCTAGACTGGCATAAACATGGCAGCGAGAATCAGCTCAAACACACTATAAAAAGGAATTTCAAAAACAAAACCAAAAAACAGGGAAATTCTTTTCATTTCCTTCAGGGTCTCTGATGAAACCTGGAATGACCCTATCTACAATGACAGCTGGATGTGGCATAAGGCTGGACAGTTGGGACTGAGAGGATTGGTGAGATTGGTTGAGCAAATGCAGACCCTTTAAAGCAAAAATGCATGGCCCCCATTAGATGAGTTCCAACTCTCCATGTTGAAGGGGATATTACTACAGCTATAACATGTACGGGAAACCTAGAGAATGGACACACTGTGAATACAAAAGGTTTCTAAAACTCAAAGAGTAGTCCCTCTCCTGGTGCTCCGCTTTGGCTTTCCAAATGCTTTACTATCAATCTCCCAACTTGGAGAGACAGACCCTTTATCATCCTGGTTTGCACAGGTTGCCAATTTGGCAGAGGATGGAAGGGAAGAGGGAGAACCAGTGAGAGAGTAGCTGTTTGGCATTTGGATGGGCACATGTCACTCTAACTTCCCGGCAGGAAGAAGAATTAACCAAAGTCTCAGCCACCCACCGGGAACCAGTAAAGTTCCTGAACCAAAATATTGGACTTGCGTTCAGCTCACAAAAAACGAGTTGAAAAATGGAGCTCACGGGTACAACAATTCACAAACTGGCAGAATAATAAAGGACAACTATCGTCCAAAAATCTGTTGAGGGAAGGCAACGAGGTGGACTTGAAAGCGAGGCAGAATAGCAGGAAATAAATTTCAAGAGGTACGTTGGAATCGCCTTTAAAGCACAGGAAGAGGGGCAGAACTTCGACAATGACGCCCCTGGCCAAAAAGGGCGTATGCGTTTTCTCCTGAATATATTCAGGCGAAAACGGATACGCCGTTTTTGGCCAAGCAAGCAATCGGGCAATGCAAATCTGCTCTACAAAGAAGTATCAATTCCCACCGGGCAAAAGGGACATCCACAAAATGTGTGAAAACCAGAAAGGCAAGACAGGCCCTGGAGAAGAGGGAGCCATGTTATGCTGATGGGCGGGATGTAAATTGCCAACTGCCTCACTGGAGGAGTGCATTGTGTTCTCTAAAACAAGTAAACAACAGAGCTACAGAGCCAAGGGCACTTCCAGTCTAGGGAATATACATTGGGAAAACTGAAAATCAATAAGACAGAGCCACCCCCAAATTTAGGGCTGCACTGCTTACAGAACCTCAACTTGGGTACACCTTAAATATCCCAGGAAATATAAAAATGGTTCAAAAAATTGTGGTACTTATGTACGATGGAATATCCTTCAGCCAGGAAATCAATGTCATAAGACCAGGAGCAGCAAAGTGAGTGGATTCAGGTACGATGATTCTAAGTGAAATAAGTCACAAAGAAAAAGAAACTTATCGTAAGATATCACTTAGGAAGATCCTGTAAACATGGCTACACATGAACTGAATTAGGAAAGAGAACAGAGTCTCACATTTAGAAAACACTCTTATGCCTGCTTAAGGGGTAAGGAGAGGTTGGGTGATGCATAAAACCAGAGTTTGATATAAGCACAGGTACCGTTTATAAAAGCAACTGTGGAATAGAAAAGACCTACACCTTCCTCAGTGAAAGGGACTCAAAACCCAATATTTCCCGCAAAGGAATAGATCTGACTCGTAAAAATCTTAAAACCTATGTATTGATATGTCTCCGTAAGGGAATCAAGTGTGTCTAGACTGGCATAAACATGGCAGCGAGAATCAGCTCAAACCCAGTATAAAAAGGTATTTCAAAGGCAAAAGAAAAAAACAGGGAAATTCTTTTCAATTCCTTCAGGGTCTCTGATGAAACCTGGAATGACCTTATCTACAATGACAGCTGGATGTGGCATAAGGCTGGACACGTGGGACTGAGAGGATTGGTGAGATTCGGTGAGCAGATGCAGACCCTTTAAAGCAATAATGCATGGCCCCCATTCCATGGGTCCCAACACTCCAGACTGAAGGGAATATTACTACAAATATAACATGTACAGGAAACCTATATAATGGACACACGGTGAAAACAAAAGTTTTCTAAATCTCAACAAATCGTCCCTCTCCTGGTGCTCCAGTTTGACTTTCCAACTGCTTTACTAAAATCGCCCAACTTGGAGAGACAGCCACTTTAATCTCCTGGTTTGCACAGGTTGCCAATTAGGCAGAGGTTGGAAGGGAAGAGGGAGAAGCAATGAGAGAGTAGGTGATAGGCATTTGGACGGGCACATGTCACTCTATTTTTCCGGCAGGAAGAAGAATTGACCAAAGTCTCAGCCACCCACTGGGAACCAGTATAGGTCCTGAACCAAAATTTTGGACTTTCGTTCACCTCACAAATAACAAGTTGAAAAATGGAGCTCAGGGGCACAGCAATTCACAAACTGGCAGAGTAATAAAGGACAACTATCATCAAAAATCCATTGAAGGAAGTCAACGAGGCATACTTGAAAGCGAGGCAGAATAGCAGGAAATAGATTCCAAGAGGTACGTTGGAATCACCTGTAAAGCACAGGAAGATGGGCACAACTTCGACCATGATGCACTTGGCCAAAAAGTGCGCATGTGTTTTCTCTTGAATATATTCAGGAGAAAACGCATACGCCCTTCTTGGCCAAGCAAGCAAGCGGGCAATTCAAATCTGCACTACAAAGAAGTATCACTTCCCACCGGTCAAAAGGGACATCCACAAAATGTGTAAAAATCTGAAAGCCAAGACAATCCCTGGAGAACAGGGAGCCTTGTTATGCTGATGGGCGGGATGTAAATTGCCAACTGCCTCACTGGAGGAGTGCATTGTGTTCCCTAAAACAAGTAAACAACAGAGCTACAGAGCCATGGGCACTTCCAGTCTAGGGAATATTCCTTGGGAAAACTGAAAATCAATAAGACAGGGCCTCCGCAAATTTAGGGCTGCACTGCTTACAAGAACCTCAACTTGGGAACACCTTAAATAACCCAGGAAATATAAAAATGGTTCAAAATTTGTGGTACTTATGTACGATGGAATATCCCTCAGCCATGAAATACATGTTATAAGACCAGTAGCAGCAAAGTGAGTGGATTCAGGTACGATGATTCTAAGTGAAATAAGTCAAACAGAAAAAAAACTTATCATAAGATATCACTTATGAAAACCCTCTAAACATGGCTACACATGAACAGAGTTGGGAAAGAAAACAGTGTCTCACATTTAGAAAACACACTTATGCCTGCTTAAGGTGGAAGGAGAGGTGGGGGTATGCTTAATTCACAGTTTGATATAAGAACAGGTACCGTTCCAAAAACCAACTATGGTATAGACAAGACCTACATCTTCCTCAGTGAAAGGGACTCAAAACACCATATTTCCCACAGAGGAATATATCTGACTAGTAAGAATCTTAAAACCTATATACTGATATGTCTCCGTAAGGGAAACAAGTATGTCTAGACTGGCGTAAACATGGCAGCGAGAATCAGCTCAAACCCACTATAAAAAGGAATTTCAAAAACAAAACAAAAAAACAGGGAAATTCTTTACAATTCCTTCAGGTTCTCTGATGAAATCTGGAATGACCCTATCTGCAAAGACAGCTGGATGTGGCATAAGGCTGGACACTTGGAAATGAGAGGAATGGTTACATTGGGTGAGGAAATGCAGACCCTTTAAAGCAATAATGCATGTTCCCAATTCCTTGGGTCACATCTCTACAGGTTGAAGGGAATATTACTACAACTATATCATGTACGGGAAACCTAGAGAATGAACACACTGTGAATACGAAACGTTTCTAAAACTCAACGAATAGTCCCTCTCCTGGTGCTGCGCTTTGACTTTCCAACTGCTTTACTATCAATCTCCCAACTTGGAGAGACAACCCCTTTAACCTCCTGGTTTGCACAGGTTGCCAATTTGGCAGAGGATGGAAGGGAAGAGGGAGAACCAATGAGAGAGTTGCTGTTAGGCATTTGGATGGGCACATGTCACTCTAATTTCCCAGCAGGAAGAAGAATTAACCAGAGTCTCAGCCACCCACCGGGAACCATTATAGGTCCTGAACCAAAATTTTGGACTTGGGTACAGCTCACAAAAAACGAGTTGAAAAATGTTGCTCAGGGGCATAGCATTTCACAAACTGGCAGAGTAATAAAGGACAACTATCGTCCAAAAATCTGTTGAGGGAAGGCAACGAGGCGGACTTGAAAGTGAGGCAGAATAGCAGGAAACAGATTTCAAGAGGTACGTTGGAATCGCCTTTAAAGCACAGGAAGAGGGGCACAACTTCGACAATGACGCACTTGGCCAAAAAGGGCGTATGCGTTTTCCCCTGAATATATTCAGGAGAAAATGCATACGCCCTTTTTGGCCAAGCAAGCAAGCGGGCAATGCAAATCAGCACTACAAAGAAGTATCACTTCGCACCGGTCAAAAGGGACATCCACAAAATGTGTAAAAACCAGAAAGGCAAGACAGGCCCTGGAGAATAGGGAGCCTTGTTATGCTGATGGGTGGGACGTAAATTGCCAACTGCCTCACTGGAGCAGTGCATTGCGTTCCCCAAAACAATAAACAACAGAGCTACAGAGCCAAGGGCACTTCCAGTCTAGGGAATATACCTTGGGAAAACTGAAAATCAATAAGACAGAGCCACCCCCAATTTTAGGGCTGCACTGCTTACAAGAACCTCAACTTGGGTACACCGTAAATATCACAGGAAATACAAAAATGGTTCAAAAAACTGTGGTATTTATGTACGATGGAATATCCCTCAGCCATGTATTCAATGTCATAAGACCAGGAGCACCAAAGTGAATGGATTCAGGTACGATGATTCTAAGTGAAATAAGTCACACAGAAAAAGAAACTTATCATAAGATATCACTTATGAAGATCCTGTAAACATGGCTACACATGAACTGAGTTAGGAAAGAGAACAGAGTCTCACATTTAGAAAACTCTGTTATGCCTGCTTAAGGGGGGAGGACAGGTGGGGTGATGCATAAAACCAGAATTTGGTATAAGCACAGGTACAATTTCTATAACCAACTGTGGAATAGACAAGACCTACACCTTCCTCAGTGAAAGGGACTCAAAACCACATATTTCCCGCAGAGGAATAGATCTGACTAGAAACAATCCTAAAACCTATGTATTGCTATGTCTCCGTAAGGGATTTAAGTGTGTAGACTGGCATAAACATGGCAGCGAGAATCCGCTCAAACCCACTAATAAAAGGAGTTTCAAAAACAAAACAAAAAAATTGGGAAATTCTTTACAATTCCTTCAGGGTCTCTGAAGAAACCTTGAATGACCCTAACTACAATGACAGCTGTATGTGGCATAAGGCTGGACACTTGGAACTGAGAGGATTGGTGAGATTGGGTGAGCAAATGCAGACCCTTTAAAGCAAAAATGCATGGCCCCCATTCCATGGGTCCCAAGTCTCCATGTTGAAGGGAATATTACTACAGCTATAACATGTACGGGAAACCTAGAGAATGGAAACAATGTGAATGCAAAAGGTTTCTAAAACCCAACGGGTAGTCCCTCTCCTGGTGCTCCGGTTTGACTTTCCAACTGCTTTACTATCAATCTCCCGACTTTGAGAGACAACACCTTTAACCTTCTGGTACGCACAGGTTGCCAATTTGGCAGAGGATGGAAGGGAAGAGGGAGAACCAGTGAGAGAGTAGCTGTTTGGCATTTGGACGGGCACATGTCACTCTAATTTCCCGGCAGGAAGAAGAAATAACCAAAGTCTCAGCCACCCACCGGGAACCAGTAAAGGTCCTTAACCAAAATTTTGGACTTGTGTACAGCTCACAAAAAAACGAGTTGAAAAATGGAGCTCAGGGGCAAAGCAATTCACAAACTGGCAGAGTAATAAAGGACAACTATCGTCCAAAAATCAGTTGACAGAAGGCAACGAGGCGGACTTAAAAGCGAGGCAGAATAGCACGAAACAGATTTCAAGAGGTACGTTTGAATCACCTTTAAAGCACAGGAAGAGGGGCACAACTTCGACAATGCGCACTTGGCCAAAAAGGGCGTATGTGTTTTCCCCTGAATATATTCAGGGGAAAATGCATACGCCCTTTTTGGCCAAGCAAGGTAGCGGGCAATGAATATCTGCTCTACAAAGAAGGATCACTTCCCACCGGTCAAAAGGGACATCCACAAATGTGTAAAAACCAGAAAGGCAAGACAGGCCCTGGAGAACAGGGAGCCTTGTTATGCTGATGGGCGGATGTAAATTGCCAACTTCCTCACTGGAGGAGTGCATTGCGTACCCTAAAACAAGTAAACAACAGAGCTACTGAGCCAAGTGAACTTCCAGTCTAGGGAATATACCTTGGGAAAACTGAAAATCAATAAGACAGAGCCACCCCCATATTTAGGGCTGCACTGCTTACAAGAACGTCAACTTGGGTACACCTTAAATATCCCATGAAATATAAAAATGATTCAAAAAACTGTGGTATTTATGTACGATGGAATATCCCTCAGCCATGAAATCAATGTCATAAGACCAGGAGCAGCAAAGTGAGTGGATTCAGGTACGATGATTTTAAGTGAAATAAGTCACACAGAAAAAGAAACTTATCATAAGATATCACTTATGAAGATCCTGTAAACATGGCTACACATGAACTGAGTTAGGAAAGAGAACAGAGTCTCACATTTAGAAAACACTCTTATGCCTGCTTAAGGGGGAAGGAGAGGTGGGGTGATGCATAAAACCAGAGTTTGACATAAGCACAGATACCATTTCTAAAACCAACTGTGGAATAGACAAGACCTACACCTTCCTCAGTGAAAGGGACTCAAAACCCCATATTTCCCACAGAGGAATAGACCTGACTAGTAAGAAACTTAAAACCTATGTATTCATATGTCTCTGTAAGGGAATCATGTGTGTCTAGACTGGCATAAACATGGCAGCGAGAACCAGCTCAAACCCACTATAAAAAGGAATTTCAAAAACACAACAAAAAAACAGGGAAATTCTTTACAATTCCTTCAGGTTCTCTGATGAAATCTGGAATGACCCTATCTGCAAAGACAGCTGGATGTGGCATAAGGCTGGACACTTGGAAATGAGAGGACTGGTTACATTGGGTGAGGAAATGCAGACCCTTTAAAGCAATAATGCATAGTCCCAATTCCTTGGGTCACATCTCTACAGGTTGAAGGGAATATTACTACAACTATATCATGTACGGGAAACCTAGAGAATGAACACACTGTGAATACGAAACGTTTCTAAAACTCAACGAATAGTCCCTCTCCTGGTGCTGCGCTTTGACTTTCCAACTGCTTTATTATCAATCTCCCAACTTGGAGAGACAACCCCTTTAACTTCCTGGTTTGCACAGGTTGCCAATTTGGCAGAGGATGGAAGGGAAGAGGGAGAACCAATGAGAGAGTTGCTGTTAGGCATTTGGATGGGCACATGTCACTCTAATTTCCCAGCAGGAAGAAGAATTAACCAGAGTCTCAGCCACCCACCGGGAACCATTATAGGTCCTGAACCAAAATTTTGGACTTGCGTACAGCTCACAAAAAAACGAGTTGAAAAATGGAGCTCAGGGGCACAGCAATTCACAATCTGGCAGAGTAATAAAGGACAATTATCGTCCAACAATCTGTTGAGGGAAGGCAACGAGGTGAACTTGAAAGCGAGGCAGAATAGCAGGATACAGATTTCAAGAGGTACGATGGAATCACCTTTAAAGCACAGGAAGAGGGGCACAACTTCGACAATGACGCACTTGGCCAAAAAGTGCCTATGCGTTTTCTCCTGAATATATTCAGGAGAAAACGCATACGCCCTTTTTGGCCAAGCAAGCAAGCGGGCAATGCAAATCTGCACTAGAAAGAACTATCACTTTCCACTGGTCAAAAGGGACATCCACAAAATGTGTAAAAACCAGAAAGGCAAGACAGGCCCTGGAGAACAGGGAGCATTGTTATGCTGATGGGCGGGATGTAAATTGCCAACTGCCTCACAGGAGGAGTGCATTGTGTTCCCTAAAACAAGTAAACAACAGAGCTACAGAGCCAAGGGCACTTCCAGTCTAGGGAATATACCTTGGGAAAACTGGAAATCAATAAGACAGAGCCACCCCCAAATTTAGGGCTGCACTGCTTACAAGAACCTCAACTTGGGAACACCTTAAATATCCCAGGAAATATAAAAATGGTTCAAAAAATTGTGGTATTTATGTACGATGGAATATCCCTCAGCCATGAAATCAATGTCATAAGACCAGGAGCAACAAAGTGAGTGGATTCAGGTACGATGATTCTAATGGAAATAAGTCACTCAGAAAAAAGAAATTTATCATAAGATATCACTTATGAAGATCCTGTAAACATGGCTACACATGAACTGAGTTAAGAAAGAGAACAGAGTCTCACATTTAGAAAACACTGTTATGCCTGCTTAAGGGGGAAGGGGCGGTGGGGTGATGCATAAAACCAGAGTTTGATATAAGCCCGGATACCGTTTCTAAAACCAACTTTGGAATAGACAAGACCTACACCTTCCTCATTTAAAGGGACTCAAAACCCCATATTTCCCGCAGAGGAATAGATCTGACTAGTAAGAATCTTAAAACCCATGTATTGATATGTCTCTGCAAGGGAATCAAGTGTGTCTAGACTGGCATAAACATGGCAGCGAGGATCACCACAAACACACTATAAAAAGGAAATTCAAAATCAAAACCAAAAAACAGGGAAATTGTTTACAATTCCTTCAGGGTCTCTGATGAAACCTGGAATGACCCTATCTACAATAACAGCTGGATGTGGCATAAGGCTGGACACTTGGGACTGAGAGGATTGGTGAGATTGGGTGAGCAAACTCATACCCTTTAAAGCAATAATGCATGGCCCCCATTCCATGGGTCCCAAATCTCCAGGATGAAGGGAATATTACTACAGCTATAACATGTACGGGAAACCTAGAGAATGGACACACTCTGAATACAAAAGGTTTCTAAAACTCAACGAATTGTCCCTCTCCTGGTGCTCCGGTTTGACTTTCCAACTGCTTTACTATCAATCTCCCGAATTGGAGAGACAGCCCCTTTAAGCTCCTGGTTCGCACAGGTTGCCAATTTGGCAGAAGATCGAAGGGAATAGGGAGAACCAATGAGAGCTAGATGTTAGGCATTTGGACGGGCACATGTCACTCTAATTTCCCGGCAGGAAGAAGAATTAACCAAAGTCTCAGCCACCCACCAGGAACCAGTATAGGTCCTGAACCAAAATATTGGACTTGCGTTCAGCTCACAAAATACGAGTTGAAAAATGGAGCGCAGGGGTACAGCAATTCACAAAATGGCAGAGTAATAAAGGACAACTATCGTCCAAAAATCTGTTGAGGGAAGGCAACGAGGGGGACTTGAAAGCGAGGCAGAATAGGAGGAAATAAATTTCAAGAGGTACGATGGTATCACCCTTAAAGCACAGGAAGAGGGGAACAACTTCGACAATGATGCACCTGGCCAAATAGGGCGTATGCGTTTTCTACTGATTATATTCAGGAGAAAACGCATACGCCCTTTTTGGCCAAGCAAGAAAGTGGGCAATGCAAATCTGCAGTACAAACATGTATCTCTTCCCACCGGTCAAACGGGCCATCCACATAATATATAAAAACCAGAAAGGCAAGACAGGCCCTGGAGAACAGGGAGCCTTGTTATGCTGATGGGAGAGATGTAAATTGCCAACTGCCTCACTGGAGGAGTGCATTGTGTTTCCTAAAACAAATAAACAACAGAGCTACAGAGCCAAGGGCACTGCCAGTCTAGGGAATATACCTCGGGAAAACTGAAAATCAAAAAGACAGAGCCACCCCCAAATTTAGGGCTGCACTGCTTACAAGAAGCTCAACATGGGTACACCTTAAATATCCCAGGAAATATAAAAATGGTTCAAAAAATTGTGGTACTTATGTACGATGGAATATCCCTCAGCCATGAAATCAATGTCATAAGACCAGGAGCAGCAAAGTGAGTGGATTCAGGTACGATGATTCTAAGTGAAATAAGTCACACAGAAAAAATAAACTTATCATAAGATATCACTTATGAAGATCCTGTAAACATGGCTACACATGAACTGAGTTAAGAAAGAGAACAGAGTCTCACATTTAGAAAACACTGTTATGCCAGCTTAAGGGGGAAGGAGAGGAGGGGTGATGCAAAAAACCAGAGTTTGATATAAGCCCGGGTACCGTTTCTAAAACCAACTTTGGAATAGACAAGACCTACACCTTCCTCAGTGAAAGGGACTCTAAACCCCATATTTCCCGCAGAGGAATAGATCTGCCTAGTAAGAATCTTAAAACCTATGTATTGATATGTCTCAGTAAGGGAATCAAGTGTGTCTAGACTGGCATAAACATGGCAGCGAGAATCAGCTCAAACCAACTATAAAAAGGAATTTCAAAAACAAAACCAAAAAACCGGGAAATTCTTTACAATTCCTTCAGGGTCTCTGATGAAACCTGGAATGATCCTATCTACAATGACAGCTGGATGTGGCATAAGGCTGGACACTTGGGACTGAGAGGTTTGGTGAGATTGGGTGAGCAAATTCAGACCCTTTAAAGCAAAAATGGATGGCCCCCATTCCATGGGTCCCAACTCTCCAGGTTGAAGGGAATATTACTACAGCTATAACATGTACGGGAAACCTAGATAATGGACACACTGTGAATACAAAAGGTTTCTAAAACTCAACGAATAGTCCCTCTCCTGGTGCTCCGTTTTGACTTTCCAACTGCTTTACTATCAATCTCCCAACTTGGAGAGACAGCCCCTTTAATCTCCTGGTTTGCACAGGTTGCCAATTTGGCAGAGGATGGAAGGGAAGAGGGAGAACCAGTGAGAGATTAGCTGTTTGGCATTTGGACGGGCACATGTCACTCTAATTTCCCGGCAGGAAGAAGAATTAACCAAAGTCTCCGCCACCCACCGGGAACCAGTAAAGGTCCTGAACCAAAATTTTGGACTTGCGTACAGCTCACAAAAAACGAGTTGAAAAATGGAGCTGAGGGGCACTGCAATTCACAAACTGGCAGAGTAATAAAGGAAAACTATCGTCCAACAATCTGTGGAGGGAAGGCAACGAGGGGGACTTGAAAGCGAGGCAGAATAGCAGGAAACAGATTTCAAGAGGTACGTTGGAATCGCCTTTAAAGCACAGGAAGAGGGGCACAACTTCGACAATGACGCACTTGGCCAAAAAGGGCGTATGTGTTTTCTCCTGAATATATTCAGGAGAAAACTCATACGCCCTTTTTGGCCAAGCAAGCAATCGAGCAATGCATATCTGCACTACAAAGAAGTATCACTTCCCACCGGTCAAAAGGGACATCCACAAAATGTGTAAAAACCAGAATGGCAAGACAGGCCCTGGAGAACAGGGAGCCTTGTTATGCTTATGGGCGGGATGTAAATTGCCAACTGCCTCACTGGAGGAGTGCATTGAGTATCCTAAAACAAGTAAACAACAGAGCTACAGAGCCAAGGGCTCTTCCAGTCTAGGGAATATACGTTGGGAAAACTGGAAATCAATAAGACAGAGCCACCCCCAAATTTAGGGCTGCACTGCTTACAAGAACCTCAACTTGGGTACACCTTAAATATCCCAGGAAATATAAAAATGGTTCAAAAAAGTGTGGTACTTATGTACGATGGAATATCCCTCAGCCATGAAATCAATGTCATAAGACCAGGAGCAGCAAAGTGAGTGGATTCAGGTATGATGATTCTAAGTGAAATAAGTCATACAGAAAAAAGAAACTTATCATAAGATATCACTTATGAAGATCCTGTAAACATGGCTACACATGAACTGAGTTAAGAAAGAGAACAGAGTCTCACATTTAGAAAACACTGTTATGCCTGCTTAAGGGGAAAGAGAGGTGGGGTGATGCAAAAAACCAGAGTTTGATATAAGCCCGGGTACCGTTTCTAAAACCAACTTTGGAATAGACAAGACCTACACCTTCCTCAGTGAAAGGGACTCAAAACCCCATATTTCCCGCAGAGGAATAGAGCTGACTAGTAAGAATCTTAAAACCTATGTATTGATATTTCTCCGTAAGGGAATCAAGTGTGTCTAGACTGGCATAAACATGGCAGCGAGAATCAGCTCAAACCCACTATAAAAAGGAATTTCAAAAACAAAACCAAAAAACAGGGAAATTCTTTACAATTCCTTCATGGTCTCTGATGAAACCTGGAATGACCCTATCTACAATGACAGCTGGATGTGGCATAAGGCTGGACACTTGGGACTGAGAGGATTGTTGAGATTGGGAGAGCAAATGCAGACCCTTTAAAGCAAAAATGGATGGCCCCCATTCCATGGGTCCCTACTCTCCAGGTTGAAGGGAATATTACTACAGCTATAACATGTACGGGAAACCTAGAGAATGGACACACTGTGAATACAAAAGGTTTCTAAAACTCAAAGAATAGTCCCTCTCCTGGTGCTCCGGTTTGATTTTCCAACTGCTTTACTATCAATCTCCCAACTTGGAGAGAAAACCCCTTTAACCTCCTGGTTCGCACAGGTTGCCAATTTGTCAGAGGATGGAAGGGAAGAGGGAGAATCAATGAGGGAATAGCTGTTAGGCATTTGGACAGGCACATGTCACTCTAATTTCCCGGCAGGAAGAAGAATTAACCAGAGTCTCAGACATCCACAGGCAATGAGTATAGGTCCTGAACCAAAATTTTGGGCTTGCGTACAGCTCAGAAAAAACGAGTTGAAAAATGGAGCTCAGGGGCACAGCAATTCACCAACTGGCAGAGTAATAAAGGACAACTATTGTCCAAAAATCTGTTGAGGGAAGGCAATGAGGCAGACTTGAAAGCGAGGCAGAAGAGCAGGAAACAGATTTCAAGAGGTACGTTGGAATCGCCTTTAAAGCACAGGAAGAGCGGCACAACTTCGACAATGACGCACGTGGCCAAAAAGGGCGTATGTGTTTTCTCCTGAATATATTCAGGAGAAAATGCATACGCCCCTTTTGGCCAAGCAAGCAAGTGGGCAATGCAACTCTGCACTACAAAGAAGTATCACTTCCCACAGGTCAAAATAGAGATCCACAAAATGTGTAAAAACCAGAAAGGCAAAACAGGCCATGGAGAAGAGGGAGCCTTGTTATGCTGATGTGCGGAATGTAAATTGCCAACTGCCTCACTGGAGGAGTGCATTGCGTTCCCTAAAACAAGTAAACAACAGAGCAACAGAGCCAAGTGCACTTCCAGTCTAGGCAATATACCTTGGGAAAACTGAAAATCAATAAGACAGAGCCACCCCCAAATTTAGGGCTGCACTGCTTACAAGAACCTCAAATTTCGTACACCTTAAATTTCCCAGGAAATATAAAAATGGTTCAAAATACTGTGGTATTTATGTACGATGGAATATCCCCCAGCCATGAAATCAATGTCATAAGACCAGGAGCAGCAAAGTGAGTGGATTCATGTACGATGATTCTAAGTGAAATAAGTCACACAGAAAAAGAAACTTATCATAAGATATCACTTATGAAGATCCTGTAAACATGGCTACACATGAACTGAGTTAGGAAAGAGAACAGAGTCTCACATTTAGAAAACACTCTTATGCCTGCTTAAGGGGAAAGGAGAGGTGGCGTGATGCATAAAACCAGAGTTTGATATAAGCACTGGTACCATTTCTATTACCAAATGTGGAATAGACAAGACCTAATCCTTCCTCAGTGAAAGGGACTCAAAACCACATATTTCCCGCAGAAGTACAGATATGACTAGTAAGAATCTTAAAACCTATGTATTGATATGTCTCTGTAAGGGAATCAAGTGTGTCTAGACTGGCATAAACATGGCAGCGAGAATCAGCTCAAACCCACTATAAAAAGGAATTTCAAAAAGAAAACCAAAAAACAGGGAAATTCTTTATATTTCCTTCAGGGTCTCTGATGAAACCTGGAATGACCCTATCTACAATGACAGCTGGATGTGGCATAAGGCTGGATTCTTGGAACTGAGAGGATTGGTGAGATTGGGTGAGCAAATGCAGACCCTTTAAAGCAAAAATGCATGGCCCCCATTCCATGGGTCCCAACTCTCCATGTTGAAGGGAATATTACTAGAGCTATAACATGTACGGGAAACCTAGAGAATGGACACACTGTGAATACAAAAGGTTTCTAAAATTCAACGTGTAGTCCCTCTCTTGGTGCTCCGCTTTGACTTTCCAACTGCTTTACTAACAATCTCCCAACTTGGAGAGACAACCCCTTTAACCTCCTGGTTCGCACAGGTTTCCAATTTCGCAGAGGATGGAAGGGAAGAGGGAGAACAAATGAGAGAGTAGCTGTTAGGCATTTAGACGGGCACATGTCACTCTAATTTCCCGGCAGGAAGAAGAATTAACCAGAGTCTCAGCCACCCACCGGGAAACAGTATAGGTCCTGGACCAAAATTTTGGACTTGCGTACAGCTCACAAAAAACGAGTTGAAATATGGAGCTCAGGGGCACAGCAATTTACAAACTGGCAGAGTTATAAAGGACAACTATAGTCCAACAAATCTGTTGAGGGAAGGCAGCGAGGTGGACTTGAAAGAGAGACAGAATAGCAGGAAAATGATTTCAAGAGTCACATTGGAATCGCCTTTAAAGCCCAGGAAGAGGGGCACAACTTCGAGAATGACACACTTGGCCAAAAAGGGCGTATGCGTTTTCTCCTGAATATATTCAGGAGAAAACGCATACGACCTTTTTGGCCAAGCAAGCAAGCGGGCAATGCAAATCTGCACTACAAAGAAGTATCACTTCCCACCGGTGAAAAGGGTCATCCACAAATGTGTAAAAACCAGAAAGGCACACAGGCCCTGGAGAAGAGGGTGCCTTGTTATGCTGATTGCCGGGATGTAAATTGCCAACTGCCTCACTGGAGGAGTGCACTGCGTTCCCTAAAACAAGTAAATAACAGAGCTACAGAGTCAAGGGCACTTCCAGTCTAGGGAATATACCTTGGGAAAACTGAAAATCATTAAGACAGAGCCACCCCCAAATTTAGGGCTGCTCTGCTTAAAAGAACCTCAACATCGGTTCACCTTAAATATCCCAGGAAATATAAAAATGGATCAAAAAACTGTGGTATTTATGTACGATGGAATAACCCTCAGCCATGAAATCAATGTCATAAGACCAGGAGCAGCAAAGTGAGTGGATTCAGTAACGATGATTCTAAGTGAAATAAGTCACAGAGAAAAAGAAACTTATCATAAGATATCACTTATGAAGATCCTGTAAACATGGCTACACATGAACTGGGTTAGGAAAGAGAACAGAGTCTCACATTTAGAAAACATTCTTATGCCTGCTTAAGGGGAAAGGAGAGGTGGGGTGATGCATAAAACCAGAGTTTGATATAAGCACAGGTACCATTTCTAAAACCAACTGTGGAATAGACAAGACCTACACCTTCCTCAGTGAAAGGGACTCAAAACCCCATATTTCCCGCAGAGGAATAGATCTGA
Source organism: Mesoplodon bidens (assembly GCF_964165515.1). Classification (NCBI taxonomy): domain Eukaryota; kingdom Metazoa; phylum Chordata; class Mammalia; order Artiodactyla; family Ziphiidae; genus Mesoplodon; species Mesoplodon bidens. The sequence goes on from NW_027672279.1 coordinate 25,253, forward strand.
CTAGTAAGAATCTTAAAAGCTATGTATTGATATGTCTCTGTAAGGGAATCAAGTGTGTCTAGACTGGCATAAACATGGCAGCGAGAATCAGCTCAAACACACTATAAAAAGGAATTTCAAAAACAAAACCAAAAAACAGGGAAATTCTTTTCATTTCCTTCAGGGTGTCTGATGAAACCTGGAATGACCCTATCTACAATGACAGCTGGATGTGGCATAAGGCTGGACAGTTGGGACTGAGAGGATTGGTGAGATTGGTTGAGCAAATGCAGACCCTTTAAAGCAAAAATGCATGGCCCCCATTAGATGAGTTCCAACTCTCCATGTTGAAGGGGATATTACTACAGCTATAACATGTACGGGAAACCTAGAGAATGGACACACTGTGAATACAAAAGGTTTCTAAAACTCAAAGAGTAGTCCCTCTCCTGGTGCTCCGCTTTGGCTTTCCAAATGCTTTACTATCAATCTCCCAACGTGGAGAGACAACACCTTTAACCTCCTGGTTCGCACAGGTTGCCAATTTGGCAGAGGATTGAAGCGAAGAGGGAGAACCAATGAGGGAGTAGCTGTTAGGCATTTGGACGGGCACATGTCACTCTAATTTCCCGGCAGGAAGAAGAATTAACCAGAGTCTCAGCCACCCACCGGGAACCAGTATAGGTCCTGAACCAAAATTTTGGCCCTGCGTACAGCTCACAAAAAACGAGTTGAAAAATGGAGCTCAGGGGCACAGCAATTCACAAACTGGCAGAGTAATAAAGGAAAACTATCATCCAAAAATCTGCTGAGGGAAGGCAACGAGGCGGACTTGAAAGCGAGGCAGAATAGCAGGAAACAGATTTCAAGAGGTACGTTGGAATCGCCTTTAAAGCACAGGAAGAGGGGCACAACTTCGACAATGACGCACTTGGCCAAAAAGGGCGTATGTGTTTTCTCCTGAATATATTGAGAAAACGCATACACCCTTTTTGGCCAAGTGAGCAAGCGGGCAATGCAAATCTGCACTACAAAGAAATATCACTTCCCACCGGTCAAAAGGGACATCCACAAAATGTGTAAAAACCAGAAAGGCAAGACAGGCCCTGGAGAACTGGGAGCCTTGTTATGCTGGTGGGCGGGATGTAAATTGCCAACTTCCTCACTGGAGGAGTGCATTGCGTTCCCTAAAACAAGTAAACAACAGAGCTACAGAGCCAAGGGCACTTCCAGTCTAGGGAATATACCTTGGGAAAACTGAAAATCAATAAGACAGAGCCAACCACAAATTTAGGGCTGCACTGCTTACAAGAACCTCAACTTGGGTACACCTTAAATATCCCAGGAAATATAAAAATGGTTCAAAAAACTGTGGTATTTATGTACGATGCAATATCCCTCAGCCATGAAACCAATGTCATAAGACCAGGAGCAGCAAAGTGAGTGGATTCAGGTACGATGATTCTAAGTGAAATAAGTCACACAGAAAAAGAAACTTATCATAAGATATCACGTATGAAGATACTGTAAACATAGCTACACATGAACTGAGTTAGGAAAGAGAACAGAGTCTCACATTTAGAAAACACTCTTATGCCTGCTTAAGGGGAAAGGAGAGGTGGGGTGATGCGTAAAACCAGAGTTTGATATAAGCACAGGTACCATTTCTATAACCAACTGCGAAATAGACAAGACCTACACCTTCCTCAGTGAAAGGGACTCAAAACACTATATTTCCCGCAGAAGAATAGATCTGACTAGTAAGAATCTTAAAACCTATGTATTGATATGTCTCTGTAAGCGAATCAAGTGTGTCTAGACTGGCATAAACATGGCAGCGAGAATCAGCTCAAACCAACTATAAAAAGGAATTTCAAAAACAAAACCAAAAAACAGGGAAATTCTTTACAATTCCTTCTGATGAAACCTGGAATGACCCTATCTACAATGAGAGCTGGATGTGAAATAAGGCTGGACACTTGGGACTGAGAGGATTGGTGAGATTGTGTGAGCAAATGCAGACCCTTTAAAGCAAAAATGCATGGCCCCCATTCCATGGGTCCCAACTCTGCAGGTTGAAGGGAATATTAACACAGCTATAACATGTACGGGAAACCTAGAGAATGGACACACTGTGAATACAAAAGGTATCTAATACTCAACGAATAGTCCCTCTCCTGGTGCTCCGGTTTGACTTTCCAACTGCTTTATTATCAATCTCCCAACTTGGAGAGACAGACCCTTTATCATCCTGGTTTGCACAGGTTGCCAATTTGGCAGAGGATGGAAGGTAAGTGGGACAACCAGTGAGAGAGTAGCTGTTTGGCATTTGGATGGGCACATGTAACTCTAACTTCCCGGCAGGAAAAAGAATTAACCAATGTCTCAGGCACCCACCGGGAACCAGTAAAGTTCCTGAACCAAAATATTGGACTTGCGTTCAGCTCACAAAAAACGAGTTGAAAAATGGAGCTCACGGGTACAACAATTCACAAACTGGCAGAATAATAAAGGACAACTATCGTCCAAAAATCTGTTGAGGGAAGGCAACGAGGTGGACTTGAAAGCGAGGCAGAATAGCAGGAAATAAATTTCAAGAGGTACGATGGAATCGCCTTTAAAGCACAGGAAGAGGGGCACAACTTCGACAATGACGCCCCTGGCCAAAAAGGGCGTAGGCGTTTTCTCCTGAATATATTCAGGCGAAAACGGATACGCCATTTTTGGCCAAGCAAGCAATCGGGCAATGCAAATCTGCTCTACAAAGAAGTATCAATTCCCACCGGTCAAAAGGGACATCCACAAAATGTGTGAAAACCAGAAAGGCAAGACAGGCCCTGGAGAAGAGGGCGCCTTGTTATGCTGATGGGCGGGATGTAAATTGCCAACTGCCTCACTGGAGGAGTGCATTGTGTTCTCTAAAACAAGTAAACAACAGAGCTACAGAGCCAAGGGCACTTCCAGTCTAGGGAATATATCTTGGGAAAACTGAAAATCAATAAGACAGAGCCACCCCCAAGTTTAGGGCTGCACTGCTTACAGAACCTCAACTTGGGTACACCTTAAATATCCCAGGAAATATAAAAATGGTTCAAAAAATTGTGGTACTTATGTACGATGGAATATCCTTCAGCCAGGAAATCAATGTCATAAGACCAGGAGCAGCAAAGTGAGTGGATTCAGGTACGATGATTCTAAGTGAAATAAGTCACAAAGAAAAAGAAACTTATCATAAGATATCACTTAGGAAGATCCTGTAAACATGGCTACACATGAACTGAATTAGGAAAGAGAACAGAGTCTCACATTTAGAAAACACTCTTATGCCTGCTTAAGGGGTAAGGAGAGGTGGGGTGATGCATAAAACCAGAGTTTGATATAAGCACAGGTACCGTTTATAAAAGCAACTGTGGAATAGAAAAGACCTACACCTTCCTCAGTGAAAGGGACTCAAAACCCAATATTTCCCGCAAAGGAATAGATCTGACTCGTAAAAATCTTAAAACCTATGTATTGATATGTCTCCGTAAGGGAATCAAGTGTGTCTAGACTGGCATAAACATGGCAGCGAGAATCAGCTCAAACCCAGTATAAAAAGGTATTTCAAAGGCAAAAGAAAAAAACAGGGAAATTCTTTTCAATTCCTTCAGGGTCTCTGATGAAACCTGGAATGACCTTATCTACAATGACAGCTGGATGTGGCATAAGGCTGGACACGTGGGACTGAGAGGATTGGTGAGATTCGGTGAGCAGATGCAGACCCTTTAAAGCAATAATGCATGGCCCCCATTCCATGGGTCCCAACACTCCAGACTGAAGGGAATATTACTACAAATATAACATGTACAGGAAACCTATATAATGGACACACGGTGAAAACAAAAGTTTTCTAAATCTCAACAAATCGTCCCTCTCCTGGTGCTCCAGTTTGACTTTCCAACTGCTTTACTAAAATCGCCCAACTTGGAGAGACAGCCACTTTAATCTCCTGGTTTGCACAGGTTGCCAATTAGGCAGAGGTTGGAAGGGAAGAGGGAGAAGCAATGAGAGAGTAGGTGATAGGCATTTGGACGGGCACATGTCACTCTATTTTTCCGGCAGGAAGAAGAATTGACCAAAGTCTCAGCCACCCACTGGGAACCAGTATAGGTCCTGAACCAAAATTTTGGACTTTCGTTCACCTCACAAATAACAAGTTGAAAAATGGAGCTCAGGGGCACAGCAATTCACAAACTGGCAGAGTAATAAAGGACAACTATCATCAAAAATCCATTGAAGGAAGTCAACGAGGCATACTTGAAAGCGAGGCAGAATAGCAGGAAATAGATTCCAAGAGGTACGTTGGAATCACCTGTAAAGCACAGGAAGATGGGCACAACTTCGACCATGATGCACTTGGCCAAAAAGTGCGCATGTGTTTTCTCTTGAATATATTCAGGAGAAAACGCATACGCCCTTCTTGGCCAAGCAAGCAAGCGGGCAATTCAAATCTGCACTACAAAGAAGTATCACTTCCCACCGGTCAAAAGGGACATCCACAAAATGTGTAAAAATCTGAAAGCCAAGACAATCCCTGGAGAACAGGGAGCCTTGTTATGCTGATGGGCGGGATGTAAATTGCCAACTGCCTCACTGGAGGAGTGCATTGTGTTCCCTAAAACAAGTAAACAACAGAGCTACAGAGCCATGGGCACTTCCAGTCTAGGGAATATTCCTTGGGAAAACTGAAAATCAATAAGACAGGGCCTCCGCAAATTTAGGGCTGCACTGCTTACAAGAACCTCAACTTGGGAACACCTTAAATAACCCAGGAAATATAAAAATGGTTCAAAAAATTGTGGTACTTATGTACGATGGAATATCCCTCAGCCATGAAATACATGTTATAAGACCAGTAGCAGCAAAGTGAGTGGATTCAGGTACGATGATACTAAGTGAAATAATTTACACAAAAAAAGAAACTTATCATATGATATCCCTTAGGAAGATCCTGTACACATGGCTACACATGAACTGAGTTAGGAAAGAGAACAGAGTCTCACATTTAGAAAACACTGTTATGCCTTTTTAATGGGGAAGGAGATGTGGGGTGATGCATAAAACCAGAGTTTGATATAAGCCCAGGTACCGTTTCTAAAACCACCTGTGGAATAGAAAATACCTACACCTTCCTCAGTGAAAGGGACTCAAAACCCCATATTTCCCGCAGAGGAATAGATCAGACTAGTAAGAATCTTAAAACCTATGCATTTATATGTCTCCGTTAGGGAATCAAGTGTGTCTAGAGTGGCATAAACATGGCAGCGAGAATCATCTCAAACCCACTATAAAAAGGAATTTCAAAAACAAAACCAAAAAACAGGGAAATTCTTTACAATTCCTTCAGGGTCTCTGATGAAACCTGGAATGACCCTATCTACAATGAAACCTGGATGAGGCATAAGGCTGCACACTTGGGACTGAGAGGATTGGTGAGATTGGGTGAGCAAATGCAAACCCTTTAAAGCAAAAATGCATGGCCCCCATTCCATGGGTCCCAACTCTCCAGGTTGAAGGGAATATTACTACATCTATAACATGTACTGGAAACCTAGAGAATGGACACACTGTGAATACAAAAGGTTTCTAAAACTCAAGGAGTAGTCCCTCTCCTGGTGCTCCGCTGTGACTTTCCAACTGCTTTACTATCAATCTCCCAACTTGGAGAGACAACCCCTTTAACCTCCTGGTTCGCACAGGTTGCCAATTTGGCAGAGGATGGTAGTGAAGAGGGAGAACCAATGAGAGAGTTGCTCTTAGGCATTTGGACGGGCACATGTCACTCTAATTTCCTGGCAGGAAGAAGAATTAACCAGAGTCTCAGCCACCCACCCGGAAGCAGTATATGTCCTGAACCAAAATTTTGGACTTGCGTACCGCTCACAAAAAACGAGTTGAAAAATGGAGCTCATGGGCACAGCAATTCACAAACTGGCAGAGTAATAAAGGACAACTATCGTCCAAAAATCTGTTGAGGGAAGGCATCGAGGCCGACTTGAAAGTGAGGCAGAATAGAAGGAAACAGATTTCAAGAGGTACGTTGGAATCGCCTTTAAAGCACAGGAAGAGGGGCACAACTTCGACAATGAGGCACTTGGCCAAAAAGGGCGTATGCGTTTTCTCCTGAATATATTCAGGAGAAAACGCATACGCCCTTTTTGGCCAAGCAAGCAAGCGGGCAATGCACATCTGCACTACAAAGAAGTATCACTTCCCACCGGTCAAAAGGGACATCCACAAAATGTGTAAAAACCAGAAAGGCAATACAGGCCCAGGAGAACAGGGAGCCTTGTAATGCAGATGGGCGGGATGTAAATTGCCAACTGCCTCCCTGGAGGAGTGCATTGCGTACCACAAAACAAGAAAAAAACAGAGATACAGAGCAAAGGGCACTTCCAGTCTAGGGAATATACCTTGGGAAAACTGAAAATCAATAAGACAGAGCCACCACCAAATTTAGGGCTGCACTGCTTACAAGAACCTCAACTTGGGTACAACTTAAATATCCCAGGAAATATAAAAATGGTTCAAAAAATTGTGGTATTTATGTACGATGGAATATCCCTCAGCCATGAAATCAATGTCATAAGACCAGGAGCAGCAAAGTGAGTGGATTCAGGTACGATGATTCTAAGTGAAATAAGTCACACAGAAAAAGAAACTTATCATAAGATATCACTTATGAAGATCCTGTAAACATGGCTACACATGAACTGAGTTAGGAAAGAGAACAGAGTCTCACATTTAGAAAACACTCTTATGCCTGCTTAAGGGGAAAGGAGAGGTGGGGTGATGCATAAAACCAGAGTTTGATATAAGCACGGGTAACGTTTCTAAAACCAACTTTGGAATAGACAAGACCTACACCTTCCGCAGTGAAAGGAACTCAAAACCCCATATTTCCTGCAGAGGAATAGATCTGACTAGTAAAAATCTTAGAACATATGTATTGATATGTCTCCGTAAGGGAATCAAGTGTGTCTAGACTGGCATAAACATGGCAGCGAGAATCATCTCAAACCCACTATAAAAAGGAATTTCAAAAACAAAACCAAAAAACAGGGATATTCTTTACATTTCCTTCAGGGTCTCTGATGAAACCTGGAATGACCCTATATACAATGACAGCTGGATGTGGCATAAGGCTGGACACTTGGGACTGAGAGGATTGGTGAGATTGGGTGAGCAAATGCAGACACTTTAAAGCAAAAAGGCATGGCCCCCACTCCATGGGTCCCAACTCTCCATGTTGAAGGGAATATTACTACAGCTATAACATGTACGGGAAACCTAGAGAATGGACACATTGTGAATACAAAAGGTTTCTAAAACTCAACGAGTAGTCCCTCTCCTGGTGCTCCGGTTTGACTTTCCAACTGCTTTACTATCAATCTCCCAACTTGGAGAGACAACCCCTTTAACCTCCTGGTTCGCACAGGTTGCCAATTAGGCAGAGGATGGAAGGGAAGAGGGAGAAACAATGAGAGAGTAGCTGTTAGGCATTTGGACGGGCACATGTCACTCTTATTTCCCGGCAGGAAGAAGAATTGACCAGAGTCTCAGCCACCCACCGGGAACCAGTATAGGTCCTGAACCAAAATTTGGACTTGCGTACAGCTCACAAAAAACAAGTAGAAAAATGGAGCTCAGGGGCACAGCATTTCACAAACTGGCAGAGTAATAAAGGACAACTATCATCCAAAAATTTGTTGAGGGAAGGCAACGAGGCATACTTGAAAGCGATGCAGAATAGCAGGAAACAGATTTCCAGAGGTACGTTGGAATCGCCTTTAATGCACCGGAAGAGGGGCACAACTTCAACAATGATGCACTTGGCCAAAAAGGGCGTATGCGTTTTCTCCTGAATATATTCAGAAGAAAACGCATACGCCCTTTTTGGCCAAGCAAGCAAGCGGGCAATGCAAATCTGCACTACAAAGAAGTATCACTTCCCACCGGTCAAAAGGGACATCCATAAAATGTGTAAAAACCAGAAAGGCAAGACAGGCCCTGGAGAACAGGGAGCCTTGTTATGCTGATGGGCGGGATGTAAATTGCCAACTGCCTCACTGGAGGAGTGCATTGCGTTCCCTAAAACAAGCAAACAACAGAGCTACAGAGCCAAGGGCACTTCCAGTCTAGGGAATATACCTTGGGAAAACTGAAAAGCAATAAGACAGAGCCACCCCCAAATTTAGGGCTGCACTGCTTACAAGAACCTCAACTTGGGTACACCTTAAATATCCCAGGAAATATAAAAATGGTTCAAAAAACTGTGGTATTTATGTACGATGGAATATCACTCAGCCATGAAATCAATGTCAAAAGACGAGGAGCAGCAAAGTGAGTGGATTCAGGTACGATGATTCTAAGTGAAATAAGTCACACAGAAAAAGAAACTTATCATAAGATATCACTTATGAAGATCCTGTAAACATGGCTACACATGAACTGAGTTAGGAAAGAGAACAGAGTCTCACATTTAGAAAACACTCTTATGCCTGCTTAAGGGGAAAGGAGAGGTGGGGTGATGCATAAAACCAGAGTTTGATATAAGCACAGGTACCATTTCTAAAACCAACTGTGGAATAGACAAGACCTACACCTTCCTCAGTGAAAGGGACGCAAAACCCCATATTTCCCAAAGAGGAATAGATCTGACAAGTAAGAATCGTAAAACCTATGTATTGATATGTGTCTGTAAGGGAATCAAGTGTGTCTAGACTGGCATAAACATGGCAGCGAGAATCAGCTCAAACCCACTATAAAAAGGAATTTCAAAAACAAAACCAAAAAACAGGGATATTCTTTACATTTCCTTCAGGGTCTCTGATGAAACCTGGAATGACCCTATCTACAATGACAGCTGGATGTGGCATAAGGCTAGACACTTGGGACTGAGAGGTTTGGTGAGATTGGGTGAGCAAATGCAGACCCTTTAAAGCAAAAATGCATGGCCCCCACTCCATGGGTCCCAACTCTCCATGTTGAAGGGAATATTACTACAGGTATAACATGTACGGGAAACCTAGATAATGGACACACTGTGAATACAAAAGGTTTCTAAAACTCAACGAGTAGTCCCTCTCCTGGTGCTCCGGTTTGACTTTCCAACTGCTTTACTATCAATCTCCCAACTTGGAGAGACAGACCCTTTATCATCCTGGTTTGCACAGGTTGCCAATTTGGCAGAGGATGGAAGGGAAGAGGGAGAAAGAGTGAGAGAGTAGCTGTTTGGCATTTGGATGGGCACATGTCACTCTAACTTCCCGGCAGGAAGAAGAATTAACCAAAGTCTCAGCCACCCACCGGGAACCAGTAAAGTTCCTGAACCAAAATATTGGACTTGCGTTCAGCTCACAAAAAACGAGTTGAAAAATGGAGCTCACGGGTACAACAATTCACAAACTGGCAGAATAATAAAGGACAACTATCGTCCAAAAATCTGTTGAGGGAAGGCAACGAGGTGGACTTGAAAGCGAGGCAGAATAGCAGGAAATAAATTTCAAGAGGTACGATGGAATCGCCTTTAAAGCACAGGAAGAGGGGCACAACTTCGACAATGACGCCCCTGGCCAAAAAGGGCGTATGCGTTTTCTCCTGAATATATTCAGGCGAAAACGGATACGCCATTTTTGGCCAAGCAAGCAATCGGGCAATGCAAATCTGCTCTACAAAGAAGTATCAATTCCCACCGGTCAAAAGGGACATCCACAAAATGTGTGAAACCCAGAAAGGCAAGACAGGCCCTGGAGAAGAGGGAGCCTTGTTATGCTGATGGGCGGGATGTAAATTGCCAACTGCCTCACTGGAGGAGTGCATTGTGTTCTCTAAAACAAGTAAACAACAGAGCTACAGAGCCAAGGGCACTTCCAGTCTAGCGAATATACCTTGGGAAAACTGAAAATCAATAAGACAGAGCCACCCCCAAATTTAGGGCTGCACTGCTTACAGAACCTCAACTTGGGTACACCTTAAATATCGCAGGAAATATAAAAATGGTTCAAAAAACTGTGGTACTTATGTACGATGGAATATCCTTCAGCCAGGAAATCAATGTCATAAGACCAGGAGCAGCAAAGTGAGTGGATTCAGGTACGATGATTCTAAGTGAAATAAGTCACAAAGAAAAAGAAACTTATAATAAGATATCACTTAGGAAGATCCTGTAAACATGGCTACACATGAACTGAGTTAGGAAAGAGAACAGAGTCTCACATTTAGAAAACACTCTTATGCCTGCTTAAGGGGAAAGGAGAGGTGGGGTGATGCATAAAACCAGAGTTTGATATAAGCACAGGTACCATTTCTAAAACCAAGTGTGGAATAGACAAGACCTACACCTTCCTCAGTGAAAGGGACGCAAAACCCCATATTTCCCACAGAGGAATAGATCTGACAAGTAAGAATCTTAAAACCTATGTACTGATATGTGTCTGTAAGGGAATCAAGTGTGTCTAGACTGGCATAAACATGGCAGCGAGAATCAGCTCAAACCCACTATAAAAAGGAATTTCAAAAACAAAACCAAAAAACAGGGATATTCTTTAAATTTCCTTCAGGGTCTCTGATGAAACCTGGAATGACCCTATCTACAATGACAGCTGGATGTGGCATAAGGCTAGACACTTGGGACTGAGAGGTTTGGTGAGATTGGGTGAGCAAATGCAGACCCTTTAAAGCAAAAATGCATGGCCCCCACTCCATGGGTCCCAACTCTCCATGTTGAAGGGAATATTACTACATGTATAACATGTACGAGAAACCTAGATAATGGACACACTGTGAATACAAAAGGTTTCTAAAACTCAACGAGTAGTCCCTCTCCTGGTGCTCCGGTTTGACTTTCCAACTGCTTTACTATCAATCTCCCAACTTGGAGAGACAACCCCTTTAACCTCCTGGTTCACACTGGTTGCCAATTTGGGAGAGGGTGGAAGGGAAGAGGGAGAACCAATGAGAGAGTAGCTGTTAGGCATTTGGACGGGCACATGTCACTCTTATTTCCCTGCAGGAAGAAGTATTGACCAGAGTAGCAGCCACCAACCGGGGACCAGTATAGGTCCTGAACAAAAATTTTGGACTTGCGTACAGCTCACAAAAAACGAGTTGAAAAATGGAGCTCGGGCACAGCAATTCACAAACTTTCAGAGTAATAAAGGACAACTATCCTCCAAAAATCTGTTGAAGGAAGGCAACGAGGCGGACTTGAAAGAGAGGCAGAATAGCAGGAAACAGATTTTAAGAGGTACGTTGGAATCACCTTTAAAGCACAGGAAGAGGGGCACAACTTCGACAATAACGCACTTGGCCAAAAGGGGCGTATGCGTTTTCTCCTGAATATATACAGGAGAAAACGCATACGCCCTTTTTGTCCAAGCAAGCAAGCGAGCAATGCAAATCTGCACTACAAAGAAGTATCACTTCCCACCGGTCAAAAGCGATATCCACAAAATGTGTAAAAACCAGAAAGGCAAGACAGGCCCTGGAGAACAGAGAGACTTGTTATGCTGATGGGCGGGATGTAAACTGCCAACTGCGTAACTGGAGGAGTGCATTGCATTCCCTAAAACAAGTAAACAAGAGAGCTACAGAGCCAAGGGCACTTCCAGTCTAGGGAATATACCTTGGGAAAACTGAAAATCAATAAGACAGAGCCACCCCCATATTTAGGGCTGCACGGCTTACAAGAACCTCAACTTGGGTACACATTAAATATCCCAGGAAATATTAAAATGGATCAAAAAACTGTGGTATTTCTGTACGGTGGAATATCTCTCAGCCATGAAATCAATGTCATAAGACCAGGAGCAGCAAAGTGAGTGGATTCAGGTACGATGATTCTAAGTGAAATAAGTCGCACAGAAAAAGAAACTTATCATAAGATATTACTTATGAAGATCCTGTAAACATGGCTACACATGAACTGAGTTAGGAAAGAGAACAGAGTCTCACATTTAGAAAACACTCTTATGCCTTCTTAAGGGGAAAGGAGAGGTGGGGTGATGCATAAAACCAGAGTTTGATATAAGCACAGGTACCATTTCTAAAACCAACTGTGGAATAGACAAGACCTACACCTTCCTCAGTGAAAGGGACTCAAAACCCCATATTTCCCGCAGAGGAATAGATCTGAGTAGTAAGAATCTTAAAAGCTATGTATTAATATGTCTCTCTAAGGGAATCAAGTGTGTCTAGACTGGCATAAACATGGCAGCGAGAATCAGCTCAAACCCACTATAAAAAGGAATTTTAAAAACAAAAACAAAAAACAGGGAAATTCTTTCCATTTCCTTCAGGCTCCCTAATGAAACCTGGAATGACCCTATCTACAATGACAGATGGATGTGTCATAAGGCTGGACACTTGGGAATCAGAGGATTGGTGAGATTGGGTGAGCAAATGCAGACCCTTTATAGCGAAAATGCATGGCCCCCATTCCATGGGTCCCAACTCTCCATGTTGAAGGGAATATTACTACAGCTATAACATGTACGGGAAACCTAGAGAATGGACACACTGTGAATACAAAAGGTTTCTAAAACTCAACGAGTAGTCCCTCTCCTGGTGATCCGGTTTGACTTTCCAACTGCTTTACTCTCAATCTCCCAACTTGGAGAGACAAACCCTTTAACCTCCTGGTTCGCACCGGTTGCCAATTTGGCAGAGGATGGAAGGGAAAAGGGAGAACCAATGAGAGAGTAGCTGTTAGGCATTTGGAAGGGCACATGTCACTCTAATTTCCCGGCAGGAAGAAGAATTAACCAGAGTCTCAGCCACCCACCGGGAAGCAGTATAGTTCCTGAACCAAAATTTTCGACTTGCGTACAGCTCACAAAAAACGAGTTGAAAAATGGAGCTCAGGGGCACAGCAATTCACAAACTGGCAGAGTAATAAAGGACAACTATCGTCCAAAAATCTGTTGAGGGAAGGCACCGAGGCGGACTTGAAAGCGAGGCAGAATAGGAGGAAACAGATTCCAAGAGGTACGTTGGAATCGCCTTTAAAGCACAGGAAGAGGGGTACAACATCGACAATGACGCACTTGTCCAAACAGGGCATATGCGTTTTCTCCTGAATATATTCAGGAGAAAACGCATATGCCCTTTTTGGCCAAGCAAGCAAGCGGGCAATGCAAATCTGCACTACAAAGAAGTATCACTTCCCACCGGTCAAAAGGGACATCCAAATATGTGTAAAACCAGAAAGGCAAGACAGGCCCTGGAGAACAGGGAGCCTTGTTATGCTGATGGGCGTGATGTAAATTGCCAACTGCCTCACTGGAGGAGTGCATTGTGTTCCCTAAAAGAAGAAAACAACAGAGCTACTGAGCCAATTGCACTTCCAGTCTAGGGAATATACCTTGGGAAAACTGAAAATCAATAAGACAGAGCCACCCCCAAATTTAGGGCTGCACTGCTTACAAGAAGCTCAACTTGGGTACACCTTAAATATCCCAGGAAATATATAAATGGTTCAAAAAACTGTGGTATTTATGTACGATGGAATATCCCTCAGCCATGAAATCAATGTCATAAGCCCAGGAGCAGCAAAGTGAGTGGATTAAGGTACGATGATTCTAAGTGAAATAAGTCACACAGAAAAAGAAACATATCATAAGATATCACTTATGAAGATCCTGTAAACATGGGTACACATGAACTGAGTTAGGAAAGAGAACAGAGTCTCACATTTAGAAAACACACTTATACCTGCTTAAGGGGAAAGGAGAGGTGGGGTGATGCATAAAACCAGAGTTTGATATAAGTACAGGTACCATTTCTAAAACCAACTGTGGAATAGACAAGACCTACACCTTCCTCAGTGAAAGGGACTCAAAAACCTATATTTCCCGAGATGAATAGATCTGACTAGTAAGAATCTTAAAACCTATGTATTGATATGTCTCTGTAAGGGAATCAAGTGTGTCTAGACTGGAATAAACATGACAGCGAGTATCAGCTCAAACCCACTATAAAAAGGAATTTCATAAACAAAACCAAAAAACAGGGAAATTCTTTACATTTCCTTCAGGGTCTCTGATGAAACCTGGAATGACCCTATCTACAATGACAGCTGGATTTGGTATAAGGCTGGACACTTGGGACTGAGAAGATAGGTGAGATTGGGTGAGCAAATGCAGACCCTTTAAAGCAAAAATGCATGGCCCCCATTCCATGGGTCCCAACTCTCCAGGTTGAAGGGAATATTACTACAGCTATAACATGTATGGGAAACCTAGAGAATGGACACACTGTGAATAGAAAAAGTTTCTAAAACTCAATGAATAGTCCCTCTCCTGGTGCTCCGGTTTGACTTTCCAACTGCTTTAATATCAATCTTCCAAATTGGAGGGACAGACCCTTTAAACTCCTGGTTCGCACAGGTTGCCAATTTTGCAGAGGATGGAAGGGAAGAGGGAGAACCAATGAGAGAGTAGCTGTTAGGCATTTGGACGGGCACATGTCACTCTAATTTCCCGGCAGGAAGAAGAATTAACCAGAGTCTCAGCCACCCACCGGGAACCAGTAGACGTCCTGAACCAAAATTTTGGACTTGTGTACAGCTCACAAAAAACGAGTTGAAAAATTAAGCTCAGGGGCACATCAATTCACAAACTGGCAGAGTAATAAAGGACAACTATCGTCCAAAAATCTGTTGAGGGAAGGCAACGAGGCGGACTTGAAAGCGAGGCAGAATAGCAGGAAACAAATTTCAAGAGGTACGTAGGAATCGCCTATAAAGCACAGGAAGACGGGCACAACTTCAACAATGAAGCACTTGGCCAAAAGGGCGTATGCGTTTTCTCCTGAATATATTCAGGAGAAAACGCATACCCCCTTTTTGGCCAAGCAAGCAAGCGGGCAATGCAAATCTGCACTACAAAGAAGTATCACTTCCCACCGGTCAAAAGGGACATCCACAAATGTGTAAAAACCAGAAAGGCAAGAGAGGCCCTGGAGAACAGGGAGCCTTGTTATGCTGATGCGCGGGATATAAATTGCCAACTGCCTCACTGGAGGAGTGCAATGCATTCCCTAAAACAAGAAAACAACAGAGCTACAGAGCCAAGGGCACTTCCAGTCTAGGGAATATACCTTGGGATAACTGAAAATCAATAAGACAGAGCCACCCCCAAATTTAGGGCTGCACTGCTTATAAGAACCTCATCTTGGGTACACCTTAAATATCCAAGGAAATATAAAAATGGTTCAAAAAATTGTAGTACTTATGTACGATGGAATATCCCTCAGCCATGAAATCAATGTCATAAGACCAGGAGCAGCAAAGTGAGTGGATTCAGGTACGATGATTCTAAGTGAAATAAGTCAGACAGAAAAAGAATCTTATCATAAGATATCACTTATGAAGTTCCTGTAAACATGGCTGCACATAAACTGAGTTAGGAAAGAGAACAGAGTCTCACATTTAGAAAACACTCTTATGCCTGCTTAAGGGGGAAGGAGAGGTGGGGTGATGCATAAAACCAGAGTTTGACATAAGCACAGGTACCAGTTCTAAAACCAACTTTGGAATAGACAAGACCTACACCTTCCTCAGTGAAAGGGACTCAAAACCCCATATTTCACGCAGAGGAATAGATCTGACTAGTAACAATCTTAAAAGCTATGTATTGATATGTCACCGTAAGGGAATCAAGTGTGTCTAGACTGGCATAAACATAGCAGCGAGAATCAGCTCAAACCAACTATAAAAAGGAATTTCAAAAACAAAACCAAAGGGCCTCCCTGGTGGCGCAGTGGTTGAGAGTCCGCCTGCCGATGCACGGGATACGGGTTCGTGCCCCGGTCTGGGAGGATCCCATATGCCGCGGAGCGGCTGGGCCCGTGAGCCATGGCCGCTGGGCCTGCGCATCCGGAGCCTGTGCTCTGCAACGGGAGAGGCCACAACAGTGAGAGGCCCGCATACCGCAAAAAGAAAAAAAAATAAATAAATAAAAATACAAAACCAAAAAACAGGGAGATTCTTTACAATTCCTTCAGGGTCTCTGAAGAAACCTGGAATGACCCTATCTACAATGACAGCTGGATGTGGTATAAGGCTGGACACTTGGGACTGAGAGGATTGGTGAGATTGGGTGAGCAAATGCAGACCCTTTAAAGCAAAAATGCATGGCCCCCATTCCATGGGTCCCAACTCTCCAGGATGAAGGGAATATTACTACAGCTATAACATGTATGGGAAACCTAGAGAATGGACACACTGTGAATACAAAAGGTTTCTAAAACTCAACGAATAGTCCCTCTCCTGGTGCTCCAGTTTGACTTTCCAACTGCTTTACTATCAATCTCCCAAATTGGAGAGACAGCCCCTTTAAACTCCTGGTTCGCACAGGTTGCCAATTTTGAAGAGGATGGAAGGGAAGAGGGAGAACCAATGAGAGAGTAGCTCTTAGGCATTTGGACGGGCCCATGTCACTCTAATTTCCCGGCAGGAAGAAGAATTAACCAAAGTTTCAGCCACCCACCGGGAACCAGTATAGGTACTGAACCAAAATTTTGGACTTTTGTACAGCTCACAAGAAACGAGTTGAAAAATTTAGCTCAGAGGCACAGCAATTCACAAACTGGCAGAGTAATAAAGGAAAACTATCGTTCAAAAATCTGTTGAGGGAAGGCAACGAGGCGGACTTGAAAACGAGGCAGAATAGCAGGAAACAGATTTCAAGAGGTACGTTGGAAACCCCTTTAAAGCACAGGAAGAGGGGCACAACTTCGACAATGACGCACTTGGCCAAAATGGCGTATGCGTTTTCTCCTGAGTATATTCAGGAGAAAACGCATACGCCCTTCTTGGCCAAGCAAGCAAGTGGGCAATGCAAATCTGCACTACAAAGAAGTATCACTTCCCACCGGTCAAAAGGGACATCCACAAATGTGTAAAAACCAGAAAGGCAAGACAGGCCCTGGAGAAAAGGGAGCCTTGTTATGCTGATGGGCGGAATGTAAATTGCCAACTGCCTCACTAGAGGAGTGCATTGCGTTCCCTAAAACCAGTAAACAACAGAGCTACAGAGCCAAATGCACTTCCAGTCTAGGGAATATATCTTGGGAAAACTGAAAATCAATAAGACAGAGCCACCCCCAAATTTAGGGCTGCACTGCTTACAAGATCCTCAACGTGGGTACACCTTAAATATCCCAGGAAATATAAAAATGGTTCAAAAAACTGTGGTATTTATGTACGATGGAATATTCCTCAGCCATGAAATCAATGTCATAAGACCAGGAGCAGCAAAGTGAGTGGATTCAGGTACGGTGATTCTAAGTGAATTAAGTCACACAGAAAAAGAAACTTATCATAAGATATCACTTATCAAGATCCTGTAAACATGGCTACACATGAACTGAGTTAGGAAACAGAACAGAGTCTCACATTTAGAAAACACTCTTATGCCTGCTTAAGGGGAAAGGAGAGGTGGGGTGATGCATAAAACCAGAGTTTGATATAAGCACAGGTACCATTTCTAAAACAAACTGTGGAATAGACAAGACCTACACCTTCCTCAGTGAAAGGGAATCAAAACCCCATATTTCCCGCAGAGGAAAAGATCTGACTAGTAAGGATCTTAAAACCTATGTGTTGCTATGTCTCCGTAAGGGAATCAAGTGTGTCTAGATTGGCATAAACATGTCAGCGAGAATCAGCTCAAACCCACTATAAAAAGGAATTTCAAAAACAAAACCAAAAAACAGGGATATTCTTAACATTTCCTTCAGGATCTCTGATGAATCCTGGAATGACCCTATCTACAATGACAGCTCGATGTTGTATAAGGCTGGACACTTGGGACTGAGAGGATTGGTGAGATTGGGTGAGCAAATGCAGACCCTTTAAAGCAAAAATGCATGGCCCCCATTCCATGTGTCCCAACTCTCCAGGTTGAAGGGAATATTACTACTGCTATAACATGTATGGGAAACCTAGAGAATGGACACAGTGTGAATACAAAAGGTTTCTAAAACTCAACGAAAAGTCCATTTCCTGGTGCTCCTTTTTGACTTTCCAAATGCTTTACTATCAATCTCCCCAATTGGAGAGACAGCTCGTTTAATCTCCTGGTTCGCACAGGTTGCCAATTTTGCAGAGGATGGAAGGGAAGAGGGAGAACCAATGAGAGAGTAGCTGTTAGGCATTTGGACGGGCACATGTCACTCTAATTTCCCGGCAGAAATAAGAATTAACCAAAGTCTCAGCCACCCACCGGGAACCAGTATAGGTCCTGCCCCAAAATTTTGGACTTGCGTACACCTCACATCAAACGAGTTGAAAAATGGAGCTCCTGGGCACAGCAATTCACTAACTGGCTGAGTAATAAAGGACAACTATCGTCCAAAAATCTGTTGAGGGAAGTCAAGGAGGCGGACTTGAAAGCGAGACAGAATAGCAGGAAACAGTTTTCAAGAGGTACCTTGGAATCGCCTTTAAAGCACAGGAAGAGGGGCACAACTTCGACAATGACGCACTGGGCCAAAAATTTCATATACATTTTCTCCTGAATATATTCAGGAGAAAACGCAGAGGCCCTTTTTGGCCAAGCAAGCAAGCGGGCAATGCAATTCTGCACTACAAAGAAGTATCTCTTCCCACCGGCCAAAAGGGTCATCCACAAAATGTGTATAAACCAGAAAGGCAAGACAGGCCCTGGAGAACAGGGAGCCTAGTTATGCTGATGGGCCGGATGTTAATTGCCAACTGCCTCACTGGAGGAGTGCATTGTGTTCCCTAAAACAAGTAAACAACAGAGCCACAGAACAAAGGGCACTTCCAGTAGGGAATATACCTTGGGAAAACTGAAAATCAATAAGACAGAGCCACCCCCAAATTTAGGGCTGCACTGCTTACAAGAACCTCAACTTGGGTACACCTTAAATATCCCAGGAAATATAAAAATGGTTCAAAAAATTGTGGTATTTACGTACGATGGAATATCCCTCAGCCATGAAATCAATGTGATAAGACCAGGAGCAGCAAAGAGAGTGGATTCAGGTACGATGATTCTAAGTGAAATAAGTCACACAGAAAAAGAAACTTATCATAAGATATCACTTATGAAGATCCTGTAAACATGGCTGCACATGAACTGAGTTAGGAAAGAGAACAGAGTCTCACATTTAGAAAACACTCTTATGCCTGCTTAAGGGGGAAGGAGAGGTGGGGTGATGCATAAAACCAGAGTTTGACATAAGCACAGGTACCATTTCTAAAACCAACTTTGGAATAGACAAGACCTACACCTTCCTCAGTGAAAGGGCCTCAAAACCCCATATTTCCCACAGAGCAATAGATCTGACTAGTAAGAATCTTAAAACCTATGTATTGATATGTCACCGTAAGGGAATCAAGTGTGTCTAGACTGGCATAAACATAGCAGCGAGAATCAGCTCAAACCAACTATAAAAAGGAATTTCAAAAACAAAACCAAAGGGCCTCCCTGGTGGCGCAGTGGTTGAGAGTCCGCCTGCCGATGCACGGGATACGGGTTCGTGCCCCGGTCTGGGAGGATCCCATATGCCGCGGAGCGGCTGGGCCCGTGAGCCATGGCCGCTGGGCCTGCGCATCCAGAGCCTGTGCTCTGCAACGGGAGAGGCCACAACAGTGAGAGGCCCGCATACCGCAAAAAGAAAAAAAAAAATAAATAAATAAAAATACAAAACCAAAAAACAGGGAGATTCTTTACAATTCCTTCAGGGTCTCTGAAGAAACCTGGAATGACCCTATCTACAATGACAGCTGGATGTGGTATAAGGCTGGACACTTGGGACTGAGAGGATTGGTGAGATTGGGTGAGCAAATGCAGACCCTTTAAAGCAAAAATGCATGGCCCCCATTCCATGGGTCCCAACTCTCCAGGATGAAGGGAATATTACTACAGCTATAACATGTATGGGAAACCTAGAGAATGGACACACTGTGAATACAAAAGGTTTCTAAAACTCAACGAATAGTCCCTCTCCTGGTGCTCCAGTTTGACTTTCCAACTGCTTTACTATCAATCTCCCAAATTGGAGAGACAGCCCCTTTAAACTCCTGGTTCGCACAGGTTGCCAATTTTGAAGAGGATGGAAGGGAAGAGGGAGAACCAATGAGAGAGTAGCTCTTAGGCATTTGGACGGGCCCATGTCACTCTAATTTCCCGGCAGGAAGAAGAATTAACCAAAGTTTCAGCCACCCACCGGGAACCAGTATAGGTACTGAACCAAAATTTTGGACTTTTGTACAGCTCACAAGAAACGAGTTGAAAAATTTAGCTCAGAGGCACAGCAATTCACAAACTGGCAGAGTAATAAAGGAAAACTATCGTTCAAAAATCTGTTGAGGGAAGGCAACGAGGCGGACTTGAAAACGAGGCAGAATAGCAGGAAACAGATTTCAAGAGGTACGTTGGAAACCCCTTTAAAGCACAGGAAGAGGGGCACAACTTCGACAATGACGCACTTGGCCAAAATGGCGTATGCGTTTTCTCCTGAGTATATTCAGGAGAAAACGCATACGCCCTTCTTGGCCAAGCAAGCAAGTGGGCAATGCAAATCTGCACTACAAAGAAGTATCACTTCCCACCGGTCAAAAGGGACATCCACAAATGTGTAAAAACCAGAAAGGCAAGACAGGCCCTGGAGAAAAGGGAGCCTTGTTATGCTGATGGGCGGAATGTAAATTGCCAACTGCCTCACTAGAGGAGTGCATTGCGTTCCCTAAAACCAGTAAACAACAGAGCTACAGAGCCAAATGCACTTCCAGTCTAGGGAATATATCTTGGGAAAACTGAAAATCAATAAGACAGAGCCACCCCCAAATTTAGGGCTGCACTGCTTACAAGATCCTCAACGTGGGTACACCTTAAATATCCCAGGAAATATAAAAATGGTTCAAAAAACTGTGGTATTTATGTACGATGGAATATTCCTCAGCCATGAAATCAATGTCATAAGACCAGGAGCAGCAAAGTGAGTGGATTCAGGTACGGTGATTCTAAGTGAATTAAGTCACACAGAAAAAGAAACTTATCATAAGATATCACTTATCAAGATCCTGTAAACATGGCTACACATGAACTGAGTTAGGAAACAGAACAGAGTCTCACATTTAGAAAACACTCTTATGCCTGCTTAAGGGGAAAGGAGAGGTGGGGTGATGCATAAAACCAGAGTTTGATATAAGCACAGGTACCATTTCTAAAACAAACTGTGGAATAGACAAGACCTACACCTTCCTCAGTGAAAGGGAATCAAAACCCCATATTTCCCGCAGAGGAAAAGATCTGACTAGTAAGGATCTTAAAACCTATGTGTTGCTATGTCTCCGTAAGGGAATCAAGTGTGTCTAGATTGGCATAAACATGTCAGCGAGAATCAGCTCAAACCCACTATAAAAAGGAATTTCAAAAACAAAACCAAAAAACAGGGATATTCTTAACATTTCCTTCAGGATCTCTGATGAATCCTGGAATGACCCTATCTACAATGACAGCTCGATGTTGTATAAGGCTGGACACTTGGGACTGAGAGGATTGGTGAGATTGGGTGAGCAAATGCAGACCCTTTAAAGCAAAAATGCATGGCCCCCATTCCATGTGTCCCAACTCTCCAGGTTGAAGGGAATATTACTACTGCTATAACATGTATGGGAAACCTAGAGAATGGACACAGTGTGAATACAAAAGGTTTCTAAAACTCAACGAAAAGTCCATTTCCTGGTGCTCCTTTTTGACTTTCCAAATGCTTTACTATCAATCTCCCCAATTGGAGAGACAGCTCGTTTAATCTCCTGGTTCGCACAGGTTGCCAATTTTGCAGAGGATGGAAGGGAAGAGGGAGAACCAATGAGAGAGTAGCTGTTAGGCATTTGGACGGGCACATGTCACTCTAATTTCCCGGCAGAAATAAGAATTAACCAAAGTCTCAGCCACCCACCGGGAACCAGTATAGGTCCTGCCCCAAAATTTTGGACTTGCGTACACCTCACATCAAACGAGTTGAAAAATGGAGCTCCTGGGCACAGCAATTCACTAACTGGCTGAGTAATAAAGGACAACTATCGTCCAAAAATCTGTTGAGGGAAGTCAAGGAGGCGGACTTGAAAGCGAGACAGAATAGCAGGAAACAGTTTTCAAGAGGTACCTTGGAATCGCCTTTAAAGCACAGGAAGAGGGGCACAACTTCGACAATGACGCACTGGGCCAAAAATTTCATATACATTTTCTCCTGAATATATTCAGGAGAAAACGCAGAGGCCCTTTTTGGCCAAGCAAGCAAGCGGGCAATGCAATTCTGCACTACAAAGAAGTATCTCTTCCCACCGGCCAAAAGGGTCATCCACAAAATGTGTATAAACCAGAAAGGCAAGACAGGCCCTGGAGAACAGGGAGCCTAGTTATGCTGATGGGCCGGATGTTAATTGCCAACTGCCTCACTGGAGGAGTGCATTGTGTTCCCTAAAACAAGTAAACAACAGAGCCACAGAACAAAGGGCACTTCCAGTAGGGAATATACCTTGGGAAAACTGAAAATCAATAAGACAGAGCCACCCCCAAATTTAGGGCTGCACTGCTTACAAGAACCTCAACTTGGGTACACCTTAAATATCCCAGGAAATATAAAAATGGTTCAAAAAATTGTGGTATTTACGTACGATGGAATATCCCTCAGCCATGAAATCAATGTGATAAGACCAGGAGCAGCAAAGAGAGTGGATTCAGGTACGATGATTCTAAGTGAAATAAGTCACACAGAAAAAGAAACTTATCATAAGATATCACTTATGAAGATCCTGTAAACATGGCTGCACATGAACTGAGTTAGGAAAGAGAACAGAGTCTCACATTTAGAAAACACTCTTATGCCTGCTTAAGGGGGAAGGAGAGGTGGGGTGATGCATAAAACCAGAGTTTGACATAAGCACAGGTACCATTTCTAAAACCAACTTTGGAATAGACAAGACCTACACCTTCCTCAGTGAAAGGGCCTCAAAACCCCATATTTCCCACAGAGCAATAGATCTGACTAGTAAGAATCTTAAAACCTATGTATTGATATGTCACCGTAAGGGAATCAAGTGTGTCTAGACTGGCATAAACATAGCAGCGAGAATCAGCTCAAACCAACTATAAAAAGGAATTTCAAAAACAAAACCAAAGGGCCTCCCTGGTGGCGCAGTGGTTGAGAGTCCGCCTGCCGATGCACGGGATACGGGTTCGTGCCCCGGTCTGGGAGGATCCCATATGCCGCGGAGCGGCTGGGCCCGTGAGCCATGGCCGCTGGGCCTGCGCATCCAGAGCCTGTGCTCTGCAACGGGAGAGGCCACAACAGTGAGAGGCCCGCATACCGCAAAAAGAAAAAAAAATAAATAAATAAAAATACAAAACCAAAAAACAGGGAGATTCTTTACAATTCCTTCAGGGTCTCTGAAGAAACCTGGAATGACCCTATCTACAATGACAGCTGGATGTGGTATAAGGCTGGACACTTGGGACTGAGAGGATTGGTGAGATTGGGTGAGCAAATGCAGACCCTTTAAAGCAAAAATGCATGGCCCCCATTCCATGGGTCCCAACTCTCCAGGATGAAGGGAATATTACTACAGCTATAACATGTATGGGAAACCTAGAGAATGGACACACTGTGAATACAAAAGGTTTCTAAAACTCAACGAATAGTCCCTCTCCTGGTGCTCCAGTTTGACTTTCCAACTGCTTTACTATCAATCTCCCAAATTGGAGAGACAGCCCCTTTAAACTCCTGGTTCGCACAGGTTGCCAATTTTGAAGAGGATGGAAGGGAAAAGGGAGAACCAATGAGAGAGTAGCTCTTAGGCATTTGGACGGGCCCATGTCACTCTAATTTCCCGGCAGGAAGAAGAATTAACCAAAGTTTCAGCCACCCACCGGGAACCAGTATAGGTACTGAACCAAAATTTTGGACTTTTGTACAGCTCACAAGAAACGAGTTGAAAAATTTAGCTCAGAGGCACAGCAATTCACAAACTGGCAGAGTAATAAAGGAAAACTATCGTTCAAAAATCTGTTGAGGGAAGGCAACGAGGCGGACTTGAAAACGAGGCAGAATAGCAGGAAACAGATTTCAAGAGGTACGTTGGAAACCCCTTTAAAGCACAGGAAGAGGGGCACAACTTCGACAATGACGCACTTGGCCAAAATGGCGTATGCGTTTTCTCCTGAGTATATTCAGGAGAAAACGCATACGCCCTTCTTGGCCAAGCAAGCAAGTGGGCAATGCAAATCTGCACTACAAAGAAGTATCACTTCCCACCGGTCAAAAGGGACATCCACAAATGTGTAAAAACCAGAAAGGCAAGACAGGCCCTGGAGAAAAGGGAGCCTTGTTATGCTGATGGGCGGAATGTAAATTGCCAACTGCCTCACTAGAGGAGTGCATTGCGTTCCCTAAAACCAGTAAACAACAGAGCTACAGAGCCAAATGCACTTCCAGTCTAGGGAATATATCTTGGGAAAACTGAAAATCAATAAGACAGAGCCACCCCCAAATTTAGGGCTGCACTGCTTACAAGATCCTCAACGTGGGTACACCTTAAATATCCCAGGAAATATAAAAATGGTTCAAAAAACTGTGGTATTTATGTACGATGGAATATTCCTCAGCCATGAAATCAATGTCATAAGACCAGGAGCAGCAAAGTGAGTGGATTCAGGTACGGTGATTCTAAGTGAATTAAGTCACACAGAAAAAGAAACTTATCATAAGATATCACTTATCAAGATCCTGTAAACGTGACTACACATGAACTGAGTTAGGAAACAGAACAGAGTCTCACATTTAGAAAACACTCTTATGCCTGCTTAAGGGGAAAGGAGAGGTGGGGTGATGCATAAAACCAGAGTTTGATATAAGCACAGGTACCATTTCTAAAACAAACTGTGGAATAGACAAGACCTACACCTTCCTCAGTGAAAGGGAATCAAAACCCCATATTTCCCGCAGAGGAAAAGATCTGACTAGTAAGGATCTTAAAACCTATGTGTTGCTATGTCTCCGTAAGGGAATCAAGTGTGTCTAGATTGGCATAAACATGTCAGCGAGAATCAGCTCAAACCCACTATAAAAAGGAATTTCAAAAACAAAACCAAAAAACAGGGATATTCTTAACATTTCCTTCAGGATCTCTGATGAATCCTGGAATGACCCTATCTACAATGACAGCTCGATGTTGTATAAGGCTGGACACTTGGGACTGAGAGGATTGGTGAGATTGGGTGAGCAAATGCAGACCCTTTAAAGCAAAAATGCATGGCCCCCATTCCATGTGTCCCAACTCTCCAGGTTGAAGGGAATATTACTACTGCTATAACATGTATGGGAAACCTAGAGAATGGACACAGTGTGAATACAAAAGGTTTCTAAAACTCAACGAAAAGTCCATTTCCTGGTGCTCCTTTTTGACTTTCCAAATGCTTTACTATCAATCTCCCCAATTGGAGAGACAGCTCGTTTAATCTCCTGGTTCGCACAGGTTGCCAATTTTGCAGAGGATGGAAGGGAAGAGGGAGAACCAATGAGAGAGTAGCTGTTAGGCATTTGGACGGGCACATGTCACTCTAATTTCCCGGCAGAAATAAGAATTAACCAAAGTCTCAGCCACCCACCGGGAACCAGTATAGGTCCTGCCCCAAAATTTTGGACTTGCGTACACCTCACATCAAACGAGTTGAAAAATGGAGCTCCTGGGCACAGCAATTCACTAACTGGCTGAGTAATAAAGGACAACTATCGTCCAAAAATCTGTTGAGGGAAGTCAAGGAGGCGGACTTGAAAGCGAGACAGAATAGCAGGAAACAGTTTTCAAGAGGTACCTTGGAATCGCCTTTAAAGCACAGGAAGAGGGGCACAACTTCGACAATGACGCACTGGGCCAAAAATTTCATATACATTTTCTCCTGAATATATTCAGGAGAAAACGCAGAGGCCCTTTTTGGCCAAGCAAGCAAGCGGGCAATGCAATTCTGCACTACAAAGAAGTATCTCTTCCCACCGGCCAAAAGGGTCATCCACAAAATGTGTATAAACCAGAAAGGCAAGACAGGCCCTGGAGAACAGGGAGCCTAGTTATGCTGATGGGCCGGATGTTAATTGCCAACTGCCTCACTGGAGGAGTGCATTGTGTTCCCTAAAACAAGTAAACAACAGAGCCACAGAACAAAGGGCACTTCCAGTAGGGAATATACCTTGGGAAAACTGAAAATCAATAAGACAGAGCCACCCCCAAATTTAGGGCTGCACTGCTTACAAGAACCTCAACTTGGGTACACCTTAAATATCCCAGGAAATATAAAAATGGTTCAAAAAATTGTGGTATTTACGTACGATGGAATATCCCTCAGCCATGAAATCAATGTGATAAGACCAGGAGCAGCAAAGAGAGTGGATTCAGGTACGATGATTCTAAGTGAAATAAGTCACACAGAAAAAGAAACTTATCATAAGATATCACTTATGAAGATCCTGTAAACATGGCTGCACATGAACTGAGTTAGGAAAGAGAACAGAGTCTCACATTTAGAAAACACTCTTATGCCTGCTTAAGGGGGAAGGAGAGGTGGGGTGATGCATAAAACCAGAGTTTGACATAAGCACAGGTACCATTTCTAAAACCAACTTTGGAATAGACAAGACCTACACCTTCCTCAGTGAAAGGGCCTCAAAACCCCATATTTCCCACAGAGCAATAGATCTGACTAGTAAGAATCTTAAAACCTATGTATTGATATGTCACCGTAAGGGAATCAAGTGTGTCTAGACTGGCATAAACATAGCAGCGAGAATCAGCTCAAACCAACTATAAAAAGGAATTTCAAAAACAAAACCAAAGGGCCTCCCTGGTGGCGCAGTGGTTGAGAGTCCGCCTGCCGATGCACGGGATACGGGTTCGTGCCCCGGTCTGGGAGGATCCCATATGCCGCGGAGCGGCTGGGCCCGTGAGCCATGGCCGCTGGGCCTGCGCATCCAGAGCCTGTGCTCTGCAACGGGAGAGGCCACAACAGTGAGAGGCCCGCATACCGCAAAAAGAAAAAAAAATAAATAAATAAAAATACAAAACCAAAAAACAGGGAGATTCTTTACAATTCCTTCAGGGTCTCTGAAGAAACCTGGAATGACCCTATCTACAATGACAGCTGGATGTGGTATAAGGCTGGACACTTGGGACTGAGAGGATTGGTGAGATTGGGTGAGCAAATGCAGACCCTTTAAAGCAAAAATGCATGGCCCCCATTCCATGGGTCCCAACTCTCCAGGATGAAGGGAATATTACTACAGCTATAACATGTATGGGAAACCTAGAGAATGGACACACTGTGAATACAAAAGGTTTCTAAAACTCAACGAATAGTCCCTCTCCTGGTGCTCCAGTTTGACTTTCCAACTGCTTTACTATCAATCTCCCAAATTGGAGAGACAGCCCCTTTAAACTCCTGGTTCGCACAGGTTGCCAATTTTGAAGAGGATGGAAGGGAAGAGGGAGAACCAATGAGAGAGTAGCTCTTAGGCATTTGGACGGGCCCATGTCACTCTAATTTCCCGGCAGGAAGAAGAATTAACCAAAGTTTCAGCCACCCACCGGGAACCAGTATAGGTACTGAACCAAAATTTTGGACTTTTGTACAGCTCACAAGAAACGAGTTGAAAAATTTAGCTCAGAGGCACAGCAATTCACAAACTGGCAGAGTAATAAAGGAAAACTATCGTTCAAAAATCTGTTGAGGGAAGGCAACGAGGCGGACTTGAAAACGAGGCAGAATAGCAGGAAACAGATTTCAAGAGGTACGTTGGAAACCCCTTTAAAGCACAGGAAGAGGGGCACAACTTCGACAATGACGCACTTGGCCAAAATGGCGTATGCGTTTTCTCCTGAGTATATTCAGGAGAAAACGCATACGCCCTTCTTGGCCAAGCAAGCAAGTGG
Source organism: Mesoplodon bidens (assembly GCF_964165515.1). Lineage (NCBI taxonomy): Eukaryota > Metazoa > Chordata > Mammalia > Artiodactyla > Ziphiidae > Mesoplodon > Mesoplodon bidens. The sequence goes on from NW_027672279.1 coordinate 53,229, forward strand.
GCAATGCAAATCTGCACTACAAAGAAGTATCACTTCCCACCGGTCAAAAGGGACATCCACAAATGTGTAAAAACCAGAAAGGCAAGACAGGCCCTGGAGAAAAGGGAGCCTTGTTATGCTGATGGGCGGAATGTAAATTGCCAACTGCCTCACTAGAGGAGTGCATTGCGTTCCCTAAAACCAGTAAACAACAGAGCTACAGAGCCAAATGCACTTCCAGTCTAGGGAATATATCTTGGGAAAACTGAAAATCAATAAGACAGAGCCACCCCCAAATTTAGGGCTGCACTGCTTACAAGATCCTCAACGTGGGTACACCTTAAATATCCCAGGAAATATAAAAATGGTTCAAAAAACTGTGGTATTTATGTACGATGGAATATTCCTCAGCCATGAAATCAATGTCATAAGACCAGGAGCAGCAAAGTGAGTGGATTCAGGTACGGTGATTCTAAGTGAATTAAGTCACACAGAAAAAGAAACTTATCATAAGATATCACTTATCAAGATCCTGTAAACATGGCTACACATGAACTGAGTTAGGAAACAGAACAGAGTCTCACATTTAGAAAACACTCTTATGCCTGCTTAAGGGGAAAGGAGAGGTGGGGTGATGCATAAAACCAGAGTTTGATATAAGCACAGGTACCATTTCTAAAACAAACTGTGGAATAGACAAGACCTACACCTTCCTCAGTGAAAGGGAATCAAAACCCCATATTTCCCGCAGAGGAAAAGATCTGACTAGTAAGGATCTTAAAACCTATGTGTTGCTATGTCTCCGTAAGGGAATCAAGTGTGTCTAGATTGGCATAAACATGTCAGCGAGAATCAGCTCAAACCCACTATAAAAAGGAATTTCAAAAACAAAACCAAAAAACAGGGATATTCTTAACATTTCCTTCAGGATCTCTGATGAATCCTGGAATGACCCTATCTACAATGACAGCTCGATGTTGTATAAGGCTGGACACTTGGGACTGAGAGGATTGGTGAGATTGGGTGAGCAAATGCAGACCCTTTAAAGCAAAAATGCATGGCCCCCATTCCATGTGTCCCAACTCTCCAGGTTGAAGGGAATATTACTACTGCTATAACATGTATGGGAAACCTAGAGAATGGACACAGTGTGAATACAAAAGGTTTCTAAAACTCAACGAAAAGTCCATTTCCTGGTGCTCCTTTTTGACTTTCCAAATGCTTTACTATCAATCTCCCCAATTGGAGAGACAGCTCGTTTAATCTCCTGGTTCGCACAGGTTGCCAATTTTGCAGAGGATGGAAGGGAAGAGGGAGAACCAATGAGAGAGTAGCTGTTAGGCATTTGGACGGGCACATGTCACTCTAATTTCCCGGCAGAAATAAGAATTAACCAAAGTCTCAGCCACCCACCGGGAACCAGTATAGGTCCTGCCCCAAAATTTTGGACTTGCGTACACCTCACATCAAACGAGTTGAAAAATGGAGCTCCTGGGCACAGCAATTCACTAACTGGCTGAGTAATAAAGGACAACTATCGTCCAAAAATCTGTTGAGGGAAGTCAAGGAGGCGGACTTGAAAGCGAGACAGAATAGCAGGAAACAGTTTTCAAGAGGTACCTTGGAATCGCCTTTAAAGCACAGGAAGAGGGGCACAACTTCGACAATGACGCACTGGGCCAAAAATTTCATATACATTTTCTCCTGAATATATTCAGGAGAAAACGCAGAGGCCCTTTTTGGCCAAGCAAGCAAGCGGGCAATGCAATTCTGCACTACAAAGAAGTATCTCTTCCCACCGGCCAAAAGGGTCATCCACAAAATGTGTATAAACCAGAAAGGCAAGACAGGCCCTGGAGAACAGGGAGCCTAGTTATGCTGATGGGCCGGATGTTAATTGCCAACTGCCTCACTGGAGGAGTGCATTGTGTTCCCTAAAACAAGTAAACAACAGAGCCACAGAACAAAGGGCACTTCCAGTAGGGAATATACCTTGGGAAAACTGAAAATCAATAAGACAGAGCCACCCCCAAATTTAGGGCTGCACTGCTTACAAGAACCTCAACTTGGGTACACCTTAAATATCCCAGGAAATATAAAAATGGTTCAAAAAATTGTGGTATTTACGTACGATGGAATATCCCTCAGCCATGAAATCAATGTGATAAGACCAGGAGCAGCAAAGAGAGTGGATTCAGGTACGATGATTCTAAGTGAAATAAGTCACACAGAAAAAGAAACTTATCATAAGATATCACTTATGAAGATCCTGTAAACATGGCTGCACATGAACTGAGTTAGGAAAGAGAACAGAGTCTCACATTTAGAAAACACTCTTATGCCTGCTTAAGGGGGAAGGAGAGGTGGGGTGATGCATAAAACCAGAGTTTGACATAAGCACAGGTACCATTTCTAAAACCAACTTTGGAATAGACAAGACCTACACCTTCCTCAGTGAAAGGGCCTCAAAACCCCATATTTCCCACAGAGCAATAGATCTGACTAGTAAGAATCTTAAAACCTATGTATTGATATGTCACCGTAAGGGAATCAAGTGTGTCTAGACTGGCATAAACATAGCAGCGAGAATCAGCTCAAACCAACTATAAAAAGGAATTTCAAAAACAAAACCAAAGGGCCTCCCTGGTGGCGCAGTGGTTGAGAGTCCGCCTGCCGATGCACGGGATACGGGTTCGTGCCCCGGTCTGGGAGGATCCCATATGCCGCGGAGCGGCTGGGCCCGTGAGCCATGGCCGCTGGGCCTGCGCATCCAGAGCCTGTGCTCTGCAACGGGAGAGGCCACAACAGTGAGAGGCCCGCATACCGCAAAAAGAAAAAAAAATAAATAAATAAAAATACAAAACCAAAAAACAGGGAGATTCTTTACAATTCCTTCAGGTTCTCTGAAGAAACCTGGAATGACCCTATCTACAATGACAGCTGGATGTGGTATAAGGCTGGACACTTGGGACTGAGAGGATTGGTGAGATTGGGTGAGCAAATGCAGACCCTTTAAAGCAAAAATGCATGGCCCCCATTCCATGGGTCCCAACTCTCCAGGATGAAGGGAATATTACTACAGCTATAACATGTATGGGAAACCTAGAGAATGGACACACTGTGAATACAAAAGGTTTCTAAAACTCAACGAATAGTCCCTCTCCTGGTGCTCCAGTTTGACTTTCCAACTGCTTTACTATCAATCTCCCAAATTGGAGAGACAGCCCCTTTAAACTCCTGGTTCGCACAGGTTGCCAATTTTGAAGAGGATGGAAGGGAAGAGGGAGAACCAATGAGAGAGTAGCTCTTAGGCATTTGGACGGGCCCATGTCACTCTAATTTCCCGGCAGGAAGAAGAATTAACCAAAGTTTCAGCCACCCACCGGGAACCAGTATAGGTACTGAACCAAAATTTTGGACTTTTGTACAGCTCACAAGAAACGAGTTGAAAAATTTAGCTCAGAGGCACAGCAATTCACAAACTGGCAGAGTAATAAAGGAAAACTATCGTTCAAAAATCTGTTGAGGGAAGGCAACGAGGCGGACTTGAAAACGAGGCAGAATAGCAGGAAACAGATTTCAAGAGGTACGTTGGAAACCCCTTTAAAGCACAGGAAGAGGGGCACAACTTCGACAATGACGCACTTGGCCAAAATGGCGTATGCGTTTTCTCCTGAGTATATTCAGGAGAAAACGCATACGCCCTTCTTGGCCAAGCAAGCAAGTGGGCAATGCAAATCTGCACTACAAAGAAGTATCACTTCCCACCGGTCAAAAGGGACATCCACAAATGTGTAAAAACCAGAAAGGCAAGACAGGCCCTGGAGAAAAGGGAGCCTTGTTATGCTGATGGGCGGAATGTAAATTGCCAACTGCCTCACTAGAGGAGTGCATTGCGTTCCCTAAAACCAGTAAACAACAGAGCTACAGAGCCAAATGCACTTCCAGTCTAGGGAATATATCTTGGGAAAACTGAAAATCAATAAGACAGAGCCACCCCCAAATTTAGGGCTGCACTGCTTACAAGATCCTCAACGTGGGTACACCTTAAATATCCCAGGAAATATAAAAATGGTTCAAAAAACTGTGGTATTTATGTACGATGGAATATTCCTCAGCCATGAAATCAATGTCATAAGACCAGGAGCAGCAAAGTGAGTGGATTCAGGTACGGTGATTCTAAGTGAATTAAGTCACACAGAAAAAGAAACTTATCATAAGATATCACTTATCAAGATCCTGTAAACATGGCTACACATGAACTGAGTTAGGAAACAGAACAGAGTCTCACATTTAGAAAACACTCTTATGCCTGCTTAAGGGGAAAGGAGAGGTGGGGTGATGCATAAAACCAGAGTTTGATATAAGCACAGGTACCATTTCTAAAACAAACTGTGGAATAGACAAGACCTACACCTTCCTCAGTGAAAGGGAATCAAAACCCCATATTTCCCGCAGAGGAAAAGATCTGACTAGTAAGGATCTTAAAACCTATGTGTTGCTATGTCTCCGTAAGGGAATCAAGTGTGTCTAGATTGGCATAAACATGTCAGCGAGAATCAGCTCAAACCCACTATAAAAAGGAATTTCAAAAACAAAACCAAAAAACAGGGATATTCTTAACATTTCCTTCAGGATCTCTGATGAATCCTGGAATGACCCTATCTACAATGACAGCTCGATGTTGTATAAGGCTGGACACTTGGGACTGAGAGGATTGGTGAGATTGGGTGAGCAAATGCAGACCCTTTAAAGCAAAAATGCATGGCCCCCATTCCATGTGTCCCAACTCTCCAGGTTGAAGGGAATATTACTACTGCTATAACATGTATGGGAAACCTAGAGAATGGACACAGTGTGAATACAAAAGGTTTCTAAAACTCAACGAAAAGTCCATTTCCTGGTGCTCCTTTTTGACTTTCCAAATGCTTTACTATCAATCTCCCCAATTGGAGAGACAGCTCGTTTAATCTCCTGGTTCGCACAGGTTGCCAATTTTGCAGAGGATGGAAGGGAAGAGGGAGAACCAATGAGAGAGTAGCTGTTAGGCATTTGGACGGGCACATGTCACTCTAATTTCCCGGCAGAAATAAGAATTAACCAAAGTCTCAGCCACCCACCGGGAACCAGTATAGGTCCTGCCCCAAAATTTTGGACTTGCGTACACCTCACATCAAACGAGTTGAAAAATGGAGCTCCTGGGCACAGCAATTCACTAACTGGCTGAGTAATAAAGGACAACTATCGTCCAAAAATCTGTTGAGGGAAGTCAAGGAGGCGGACTTGAAAGCGAGACAGAATAGCAGGAAACAGTTTTCAAGAGGTACCTTGGAATCGCCTTTAAAGCACAGGAAGAGGGGCACAACTTCGACAATGACGCACTGGGCCAAAAATTTCATATACATTTTCTCCTGAATATATTCAGGAGAAAACGCAGAGGCCCTTTTTGGCCAAGCAAGCAAGCGGGCAATGCAATTCTGCACTACAAAGAAGTATCTCTTCCCACCGGCCAAAAGGGTCATCCACAAAATGTGTATAAACCAGAAAGGCAAGACAGGCCCTGGAGAACAGGGAGCCTAGTTATGCTGATGGGCCGGATGTTAATTGCCAACTGCCTCACTGGAGGAGTGCATTGTGTTCCCTAAAACAAGTAAACAACAGAGCCACAGAACAAAGGGCACTTCCAGTAGGGAATATACCTTGGGAAAACTGAAAATCAATAAGACAGAGCCACCCCCAAATTTAGGGCTGCACTGCTTACAAGAACCTCAACTTGGGTACACCTTAAATATC